>NC_133661.1:154680630-154980630 GCF_037893015.1 Macrotis lagotis
AAGGCCCCTTCGGCCCAGGGAAATTATTAGGATTTCATCCAGTATGTAGCTCAGGGGCCGGTAGGCCGGTTCCGGGGCCATCTGGCCCAGCACCTTCGCTTTGGAGCTGGAGAACCAGAAAGGTCCGGACGTTCCTGAAGGCAACAGAGCCTGTAGCGAGTCTGACTGGAGCTCAGCTCCCCTTCCGGGGCCTCATTTCCCTTCTTGTGGGGCTTCCAGCAACGCGGCTCGGAGTCTCGGCAAAGGGTCGAGCGAGGCCCCGGCTTTGCCCGCCCCGCCATCGGGGGCCCTCCGGCCGGGTCCAGAAACGCGAGGCCTCCCGGCCCCAGAAACGGCCCCGAGGACGAGGCGGAGCGGCGGGCGGCCCTCCCTGCGGTCTGCGTGGGAGCCACGCCGGCAGCAGGGGGCGCCGCTTCCCAGCCCCGGCCCGGAGGCCCCACGTGCGCCGCCTCCGTGACGCGTTTCCGCGTCATCTGCCCGGGATGGCTTCTCCTCATTGGCTGCCGGCGAAGCCAGGATGGGAGGGGTCGGCGGGGCTGGGGGGGAGCACAAAAAGAGAAAGCTGGGCCGAGGAGCGGGGACGGCTCCCCCGCCCCGGCCGACGCGCGGCGCCCACAGGCGGGACGGTCCTCCGGCCGCCGAGCCTGCCCGCCGCCGGGCGAGCCCTTCCGAGCGCCGCAGCGGCCGGGCCGAAGCCGGGCGGGGGTGGGGGATCCCCGCGCGGGCTCGCAGCGCCCTTCCCCGGGGAAGCCCCCGCCGCCTCCCAGCGGGGCCAGGCGCAGGCGGAGCGGGCGGCCACCATGCCCAAGAAGAAGCCGGTGCCCATCCAGCTCAACCCGACCCCGGACGGCTCCACCGTCAACGGCACCAGCTCGGCCCGAGTGAGTGCGGGGCCGGGGCGGGGAGAGGGGCGCCATGATGGGCCGCGGGGCCGGGGGCGCCCGCCCGAGCACCCCGCTCCGCCGGCCCCGGCTGCGGCCCTCGCGGGCCCGCTGCCCAGGCAGGAGCCCGCCCGGGCCCGAGGGGGCGGCCAGCCGGGAGCCCGGGCCCGGCCCCCGCTGCTTCGGGACCCTCCTTCCGCGGAGACACCGGGGCGACGGAGGCCGCGGCGACGCCGGGGCGCCCCGAGAAGCGCCGCTGCGAGGGGCGGCCCCGTGGCTGCCGCGCACGGCGCAGCCCGCCCAGGCGGGTAGAGACCAGACCCGCCACCTGGCGAGGGGGAAGCCGCAGGGAGGGCCGCTCCGAGAGGGGCGCGGTGGCGGCTGCGGTGGGACGAGCTGAGCGGGTCTCGGGGAGCAAAGCGTGCGCTCAGCCGTCGCCCGTGTGCGTGCGCTCAGCCGGGGCGCCGGCGGCCGTCCCGCCGGGATGCTGCTCACGGCTGCATCGGAGGGGAAAAGGCGCAGAATTAGTCCGAAGCGCAGTCCACCGAAGTAGGAAAATGCAGGGGTGGCAAAGACAAAAGTAGGCATAATTAACGGTAAATAGGACGGGGCGGCTAGGGGGCCCTGCAGTCAGGACTTCAAATCCAGCCTCTGACACTTAATCTTTGGTCAAGCCACGTAACCCCCATTGCCTTGCAAAAAAGTCCTAAAAAAAAGATAAATAGGAAAACTACATTTTACTAAAAGGTAAAGACAACAAACTGATATAAATAACGGAACAAATTTGTATCAAACAGCATAGCGTTTAATTAAAGGAAGTTAAATGAGTTATAGGAAGAAATAGTAAACTACAGGAATAGAGGACCTCTATTTATTCCTTTTTTAGATCAATATAACTCCAAGCATAAAATATACAAGAAAAAAAGTTAAGAAAATAAATAGGATTTTAGAAAGTAGATAATGTACACCTCTAGAGAAAATTGAATGGGAAGAGAAAGGCACGGCACCTTCATAAAAATTACTCATATACATAGGAAAGCAGAAATATTCAATGCATCTTTTTTATGACCATATGCCATAAAAAATTATATTCAAAAAAGATTCTTTGAAGCATAAATTAAAAATACATTGGAAATTAACTTAAACCTGAAGAATGGATGGATCAAAGAACAATTCATAGAAACAACCCATAATTTCATTAAAGATAATGACCATATTGAGACAATATACCAAAATTTGTGGAATACAATCAAAGCAGTACTTAAAGGAAATTTTATATCTAAATACTTTCAATGATAAAAGAGAGAGAACAGATTGGTGAATTGGACATGCAACCTAAAAAAAACAACATTAAAACCCCCAATTAAATACCAAAATAGAACCTCAAAAAATCAAAGGAGAGATTAACAAAAGAAAGTTTAAGAAATTACATTGAACTAAGAAATAAAACTCAGAGCTGTTTTTAAAAAACCCACGAAAATAGACTGTTTACTGATTTCAGTTAAAAAAAGAATTACCAAATTACCAGTATCAAAATGAAAAAAAAAGTGTATTTACAACCAAATGCAGAGGAAATAAATGCAATTCTGCCAATAAAACGAACAATCTAAATGAAATGGATGAATATTTACCGAAATAAATTGTCTCAATCAACAGAAAATAAAATGCTAAAAAACATGTAAATTTAATATTTTGTTTTAATTGACCCTTTTCCATCTTCTCAACCCTCTTGTCCCCCACTCCCTAATGAAGAACACAAGAAAAACAAAACCTGTACATTTATCTTAGAGAAAGAAATTGAAGAAGCCATAAATGATCTCTTTAAAAAAAACTATTCCAGGATCAGATGGATTTACAAATTCTTCAAAACATTTAAAAGAATAATTCCAATATTCTATAAACTGTTTGAAAATATAGGCAAAGGGGTCATATCAAATTCCTTCTATGACCCAATTATAGTTTTGATACCTAAATCTGGAAGTCAAAACAAAAATAAACTATAGATCAATTTCCCTAAAGTATCAGTTGTTGCCAAAAAAAATTAAAACAAGCAAAAAGATTATAGCAATATATCATAAAGATTATGCACTATGAACTGGTTGGATTTAAACCAGCAGAGCAAGGCTGATTCAGTAGTAGGAAAACTATAAGCATAATTCATGATATTAAGAAAAACCAAAATTAGGATTATTTTCAGCAGATGCAGAAAAGAGTTTTGACAAAATACAATACCTATTCCTGTTAAACAGGAATAAAAGGAGCTTTCCTTAAAAATAACAAGTAAAGGTCAAAACCAAAAGCAAACACATTATTACCTCAAATGGGGATTATCTAGAAGTCCTCCTAATAAGATCAGAGATGAACCATGGATGTCCATTTTTACCCTTGTTATTCAATAATGTACCACAAATGCTAGCTGTAACAATAAGACATGAAAAAGAAATTGAAGGATTAAACAAATGAGGAAATAAAGTTATCATTTTTGCAGATGATAGAATGGTTTACTTAGAGAATCATAAAGAATTAACTAAAAAGTTAATTGAAGCAATAACAATTTCAGCAAAGTTTCAGGTTATAAAATAAACCCACAAAATCACTCACGTTTATATATTATTAATATTTACCACAATATAAATTAAAACTGATAAAACTTTAAAACATTAACTCATTTAATGATAAGCCCATTAAATATTTACATGAATAGTATGAAAAATAACTATTAAAATTAGTGAGAGTGGTATCAGTTTACATTTTGTGTGTGGGCCTTTTCAAATGTCTTAATGGAAGACAGCTGTTGGGAAATGTCATTTTGATTGAAGTATATAAAGAAAATTTGACCTCTCACAACTATGTAATTAGAAAAAAAGAGGAGTATTTTATTGGGTCAATAACATCCTAATATCATGAATATGGTTTGACCTCAAAGGCCCCCTAAAAAAAAGTCCCTGGGACTTAAAAAATATTTTAGTTTCATATAAAAAAAAGTTTGAAATGATTTACATACATTGTAATGAATTGCAAGGTGATTGCAATGGTGATGTTTCTATATATTTATCCCCCCCTTTTTCTTATTTTTAATAAACCCTTATGCCCTATACTTTCTGATGATCCCTTCCAACTTTGGCCCTTGGCCACATAAGGCAGAGATAGTCTATTGGTGCCATGGTATATGTCTGGTCTGTCTTTCCTCAAGGACAGGTTTATACTGACTCACACTTGGATTATTTTGTAAACCCTCGCTGTGGATTTGCTCTTTCTGCTCAGTTAACATTGTATGCACATTGAAAGGCAATTTTCTTGGTCTCTTCCACAGTCGTGGGAATGGGCTTCTGGACCTCGGTAGATGTTGACTTGGCTGCAGGGAGTGGAATGGATGGTGCTCGGCTTTCATAAGGATTGGTCTGTGGTTTATTGGAGGATCCTTGGTCCTTCCATGTCCCTGTAACCTGAATTCTTTTGTATATATTGACTCCCCCAGTTAGAATTTGAATTTTTCTGTTTATATTTCCACCACTGAACTCTTGACTCTGTGTAAGCTTTCAAATAATGTGTAGAACACAGTGTTTGGCATACAGCAAACACTTAACAAATGCTTATTGCCTTCCTTTGCCAGTGGATTAGTATTATCCTGCTTTTAAACTATATATTTTAAAGAGAGATGTAGAAAACTTGAAGCAAAAAGTTCAAATTGGGGTTGGGAAAAAAGGTTTGTGGTAGAGTTTGGGGTATAGTCTAAGAGAGTGAGTTATATTGTTGGCTGAAAAAAACCCATTTGCAGTTGGGGTGCAGTGTGCCAATCATTCTCTTGATCACTGAACTCTCTACCTTCTCTCTGTGCCCACCTTCATGACTCATCTCAGCAATTGAATAGAGATGTTTGTGCAGACTATCACAAATACAGAAAATGGCCCTCTGTACTTAATAGTACCATTGGCATAAGAGCTCAACCTAGATTTTTTTGGCTTTTTCCTTTCTGTGGATATATCCCAAGCTGATCATCTGATCTTAGGCTTCAGAGCTGTGCAGAAACCAGCAGAGAGGACTTAACTAGGCTTGGATCAGAATTCCCTTTTCAATTCCCTTGAAAATTGGAGAGAAAATAGCTCTTTAAAGGATATCAAATAATGTTCATAGCTTGTCTTTAGTGGACTCTTTCCATCTCTCCCCCCATTTTGATATAGTAGATTTTAAAAAAAGAGAATTTCTCATTAAAAATTCATGCATGTACTTTTTACCTATATTCCTTGCCCCCTATAAACTTAAAACTTGTAGAAAGAGTTTATAGTTGTTACCTATAATTCCTTACCACTTTTTTATTCAGGCTCTTGAAATCTGACTTTTAACTCAGATAAGCTAAAGGAAATGCTCTTGCCTAGGACACTAATGACTTCTTAATTTTAAACACCAATGATCTTTTTCTGTGTTCTCATCTTGATCTTTGTGTGGTATCTGGACTGTTGACAGTCAATCCCTTTTGTAATATTTTGGTCATTCACTGATTCATCTTGCTCCTTGTACCTCCTAAATATTGGTATAATCCAAAGTTTAACTTGCTATTCTCTGAATTCTGTCCTTTCATGATGACTTCTGTTCCTTTGCCCTCTATACAAATTATTTCTACAAATAGATAGATGTATCTTTCACACAACCTTCCGCCATTTTCAGTTGCTTCTTAGAGATATACCTCTTGCCCTTCTAATTTATTTCGTTCCCCAGCTCACCCCTAAAACTTGCTCCTCCAATACACTTCCCTATTTTGGTCAATGATACCACCTTCCTCCCAGTTACCCAGGCTTGTGTCACTTTCCTGGCTGTGGGACCACATGCAAGTCATTGAACCTGATTGAGCCTTGGTGTCCTTATTTATAAACCGGAGTCAAAATACTTGCAGAGTATTTGCAAAATTATTTTCAAGAATTTCCTTTGTTAACCTTAAGGAACTGTATAAATGTCATACATCGAAGCAACTGGAAGCTGGTGGCACAGCAGATAAAACATCTAACCTGGAGTTTGGAAGACCTGAAGTTCAAATTCAGCTAGTGAAAAGAACATACTTGACTGTAGAGTCAGAGGGCCTGGATTTAGGCCCCAGCTTTTCTACCTATGGGTAGACTGTAAATCTATTTCCTTATCTATAAAATGGGATAATTATTCTTACTCTGTTTATCTCATAGAGTCATTCAGAGGATGAAATGGGATCATTTGTGTAAAGTGTCTTTAAACTTTAAAGAGCTATGCACTTGTCAAATATTATTTTCTCTTGCATCTGTTCTCTGCCATTGATGCCTCCTTAGTCCTTCAGGTCCTCATTAATTTTCTTTAGGTTTTTGCAAGGCAAATGGGGTCAAGTGGCTTGCCCAAGGTCACACAGCTAGGTAATTATTAAGTGTCTGAGGCCGGATTTGAACTCAGGCACTCCTGACACCAGGGCTGTTGCTCTATCCACTGCGCCACCTAACTGCCCCCAGGTCCTCATTAATTTTCACCAGACTATAATAGCCTCTCATCTGGTCTTCTTTTCAGACTTTTTTCTCTCTAATCTATTCTTTACTTAGCTGCCATTATGATATCCTTAAGACATAGATGGACCTGACAATAACTTCCAGTGACTTCTCATTGGTTATACAAACTCTTTAACCTAGCATTGAAGTTCCAGCAAAATCAAGCCCTCATCAGTTTTTCACAGCCTCCTTTCACTCATTTCCATCACATGCTGTCCTAAACCCTCTCACTTTGTTTTTTCTCTGCCTGGAAATCATTCTTTTCAATATATTTCTGCCTCTTGAAATTCTTCTCCTCTTTTAAGGCTCAGATTGGATGTTGCTTCCTCTGCCCATCTCTCTACAAGTCAAAAGAGACATTTTCCTTCTCATTTCATAAAATTGTTACTTTGCCCTACTGAACTTTTAATTTATATCATCTGCCTATTAGTTTGTATAATAGCTTTTCTCCCTTGGTGCCCCACTCTCTCCCCATTAGAAAGGTGCCTGATGCTGTGATAAAAGAAAGGCTGAGATTTTAGTCCCTGCTTTGGCAATTTACTGGCTGTGGGACCACACATTGAACCTGATTGAGCCTTGGAGTCCTTATTTGTAAAACAGAGTCAAAATACTTGCAGAATATTTGCAGAATTATTTTCAGGAATTTCCTTTGTTAACCTTAAGGAATTGTATAAATGTCATACATTGAGGCAACTGGCAGCTGGTGGTATAGTGGATAAAACATCTAACCTGGACTTCAGAAGACCTGGAATTCAAAATCAGCCCCAGACATTTGATAGCCATGTGAATCCAGCCCCAGACACTTAACTTCTATTTGCTTCAGTTTCCTCAGTTGTATATAACAGAAGTTACTTTGTTAGGGTTATTATGAAGATTGAAGGAGATAATGTTTGTAAAGGACTTAGCCAGCACCAGGTTTGTCACATCATAGGAACTATATCAGTTCTTGTTCCCTTTCTTCCCCTTCCTATTCCTGCAGGTTCCCTTTTGTCTTGCTTTTCCCATTCCTAGTGTAGTCCTTGCACCAAAGAGGCTGAATTGAATGTGTCAACAGTATGCACAATGTTGGAGAGTTCTGGTACAAGACTTGCTCTACAAGGGAATACTTAAGCTATTTCTACATGGCCCAGAAACACACTGAATGTCTTGATTAGTAGAGTTTGCAAATAACTGATGAAAAGTAGTAGCCCCAGTGAACTTGTCATGAAAATAAGTTTCTTGAAGTTTAAAAGTCTCTGGAGATAGAGAAAAGAAAAACCAGGAGAATCTGGTATGTTTCTATTGGATTTTGTAGCCTCTTCTCAAATTTTCATTGTAGTGAATAAACTCTCCTGAAGTCATCTTAATTTAATAGTTTTAATGGGATTACACTGATTGTATATATGTGAGTGTATTTAATATTGATACATGTTCTTCAGATACATTTAGACCCCCCCTAGAATAATAGTAATTAAATTCCTCACTTATATTCAACATCACGGAACTCTTAAATAGAATCACATGATTTCAACTGGTAATATATTCAAATTTAACATTTGGAAATTTTTCATTTTGTAAAAGAAAAGATAACATATAATGACAACAAAACAATTAAAATTGAATTATAATTCAATAATAATAAATATCAGAAATTATAATGATCAATCTTCCTGTCTCTTCTTTAAGATTAGAACAAAAATTTATTATTAAAAGTTATATACTTTATAACTTAATATCAGTATTCTCTAGGTTTTTTATCTTGAGTTTTGTTGCTTTGTAAGGTTACCATTTATGTAACTAGTTATGTAGTCAAATATTCCCATACATCTTTGAATTCTTTATATTAGTTGTTTTTTTATGGTTCAGCAACATTCTATCAGTGTATATGCTATAGTTTACTCTATCTTGAATAAAATCTGTTTCTATTTTTTTTCTATTACCAACAGACCACTGTGAATAGTTTTGTACAAATAGATCTTCTATTCTCTTAAGCATTTATCAAGCGCTTAATCCATGCAAGGTTATGAGCAAAAAAGCCTGGGATAAAAATGGAAAAAACCAACAACAACAAAATTTCTTCCTTTAAGGAGCTTATATCTATTAACTTCCCTGTAGTATAATCCCAATGGTAGGATTGTGGTTATGAACAGTTTTGAATCTTTTCTTTCATATTGTCCATTGTTTCCCAGATGGTTCAATTCACAATTCACATTAACTACTGAATTACTATCATCATTTATTTTTTTCCATCTTAGCCAATTAAGGGCTTCGGAATTGTTTTAAATTGTATTCTTTGTTATGATTTTAAAAACTTTTCGAATTATCTAGAATTTGTTCTTTTGAGCATTCTTTGTTCTCTTTTATCAGATTTATTTGGAAATGAATCTTAATCTTGTTAATTAGTGACAGTTTAGTATAGATTTTGCTTTTCAGATTTTAATTGGAGGTTTTTAGTATAAAGATTTCCTACTTCATCTTATTTCTTATGCAATTTATCTTATTTATGCAAAAGCTTTTATTTTTATACAATTGAAGAAGTCTGTTTTGTGTAATTTGTTGCAGTTTGTTTTTGCGAGGCAAATAGGGTTAAGTGGCTTGCCCAAAGCCACAGCTAGGTAATTAATTATTAAGTGTCTGATGTCAGATTTGAACTCAGGTACTCCTGACTTCAGGGCCCGTGCTCTATCCACTGTGCCACCTAGCTGCCCCTGTTGCAGTTCTTTACAAATTCATAACATAAATAGTAAGCAAAAGAAGTCTTAATTCTTTTCTAATTTTTTAATAATGTGACTTTCCTATATACAATATAGCTTATTCATCAATTTGAGATTCAAGACATGAATTTTATTTTGCTTACTTTTCATATAGTATTCTAATGGTAACTTGGTTTATCAACATTGACTTTCACTATTTCTGTGCAAAATGATTTGTAGATTTATTTAGTTATAATTTATAAATTAATGCTTAGATGTGTAGTGCATTTTGTTTTATTTTAAATAGGATTTCTTTTTCTGATCTTTTATTAGCAATATAGATTATTTTTGTAGACATTTTGGGAACATAGAATCTTATAGATTTAAAGCTGGAAAAAGGATTTTAAAGTTTTCCTAGTCCAAATTCTTTATTTCACAGTTAAGCATCCTGGGGCTTCAAACTGGGAAAATCAGTTGCCCATGGACACACACATAGGCAGTAAGTAATAGGGGTGAGATTGGAACCCAAGTCTTTAGATTTAAAATCCATTCCTCTTTCACCTATACCATATTTTATGTCCTGCTATCTTATTGATGCTCATGGTTTTCCACGTAAACCACTATATTTCATTTTTATCTTGTATGTATCTCTGGCACCTAGAGTATGATGTCTTTTTACTTGATATATAATTAATGACTTGGGTAAAGAGGGACAAGGCTCAAACTCTACCTCTCTTGATTATTATTTCTTTGACCTTGGGCAAATCACTTTATTTCCCTAAACCTTTCAGTTTTCTCATTTGTAAAATGTAAGACTTAAACTAAATGGACTTTGAGATCAAATCCCAATTCTTATATCTCTGGTTCTCTATTGGTATATTACATATAATACACTGCTTTGGCTTTGCCAGTGCTTGATTCTCTTTGTTTTAGTTGTAATTATTTTAGCTAATATTCCTAGTATTATTCCAAGTAATTAATGGCAGTGGGTATACAAGAAAATTAGGGATATTGGTCCATAGTTCTTTTTCTTTTCATTGTCGCTCCCTGTTTGGGAATAAAGACACAGCATTGTAGACTGAACTTTGGAGTTGGATTAAAAAGACCTGGGTGACCTTGGACAAAATACTTCATCTTTCCTGAGTCCCAGTTTCTTTTTCTGTAAAATGGAGCTGCAACCATTTGGATAGTAATTCCTTTACAAGATTGCTCAAGGTTCAAATAAAAGCATGTATGAGTACACTATAAATTCTAATGTTATATAGACTATATAGATGTCAGTAGTTGTTACTGGCATTCTTAGCTTTTGTGATGCTGCTGTCTCTGACTTCTCTTACCCATCCAAATATTTTTCTCAGGAGTGCTAGGTGATTCATCATCCTAGGTGAGCTCATCTATTCACCTCATCATCTCTATGTAGATGATTCCCCAATCTTTACAATTATTTTTAATCTTTCTTCTGAATTACAGGTTCAGGTAGCTGCCTGCCAGGCTTTTTGAATTGGATGTCCTCCCTTAGACTTCTCAGTTTCAACATACTCAAAAAAGGAATTGTACCTCCTAAATTCACCTGTCCCTCAAATTTTCCCATTTCTGTTGTGTGTACCAGTATCCTTCTTGGGATTCACAGCATGAACATCATCCTTAATGTTTACCCCCCTCCCTCCCGCATTTCCATCTCAGTCTTACTAAATTATTCCTCCACAACATTCCTTTCCTTTTCCCCACTCAACACCACAACTACATGAATTCAGGCCCTCTATATCTCTGACCTTGATTGTTTGAGTAGCTAGATTGGTTTTCCCAAGTTTTTCTGAAATCATCTCCTTCTTTCTTACAAAACAATAAGAAAAAGCAAATTTTTCTGGACCAACAAATATAGAACTATTGAACAAAATAGACCTGGAAAGACCTAGATGAACTAATGCAAAATAAGATTAACAGAACTAGGAAAACCTTTTTGTATCGGTTCATATAGGTCTTACTAGGTTTTTCTGAGATCATTCCCTTTCTTGTTTCTTACAGTCCAATAATAGTCCAATATGGTATATTTTATTCATATACCTTAATTTGTTTGACCATTCTGTACGTTTACTGTTTCCAATTCTTTGCCACTACCGAAATAGCTACTATGAATACTTTTGTGCACATGAGACCTTTTCCTCTTTTTTTTTTTTTAAATATCCTTGGGGTGGAGACCTAGTAGTATTATTGCTAGGTTAAAGGGTATAGAGGACAATTAATGTAGCCTTTTAGGTATAGTTACAAATTGCCTTTTGGAATAGACTAGTTCAATGCATTAATGTATCTGTTTTCCTCGATCATCTCTAGTACTCATTATAATTTCATTTTTATATGTGCCATATGGGGATCTCATTTTTTATTGGTTATTTAGAGCATTATCTATTGATACCTTTGATTTCTTTCTCTGAAAACTGTCTATTCATATGTTTTGACCATTTATCAATCAGAATGGCTCTTATTCTTGTAAATTTGATTCCATTCTCTATGTAGTTTAGAATTGAAAGTCATTTTGATTGATGATTCAGTAAATTGTTAATAGTTTCCAAACTTCTAAATATTACAGCTGGGATTTAACTCAGATTACTTCACTCCAAAGCCAGTGAGTGTTCTTTCCACTATATTCAGCTTCCACTCTTTTTTACACCACTACTCCCTGACTATCCAAAACAGGCCATCCTTAGAATTTTAGTTCCTATCACATTTATTCCTGCCTCCATGTCCTTGTTCATTGTGTTATAATGGTTTGAAATACTTTTCCACTTAGCCATAGCCTAGCCATTATTGTTTCATGGGCATGTTTCTTGTCTTCCTAATTTAATTTTTTTTTATGTTTTTTTTTTTTGCAAGGCAGTGAGATTAAGTGGCTTGCCCAAGGCCACACAGCTAGGTAATTATTAAGTGTCTGAGGTCAGATTTGAACTCAGTACTCCTGACTCCAGGGCCAGTGCTTTATCCACTGCGCCACCTAGCCGCCCTTTCTAATTTAATCTTAGACAAGGCCTATGTCTTGTATCCCTTGGGTACTCCTATGACATTGAACATAGCTCAGTCTTAAGTGCTAATTGATTGAGGTAGAAGATAACTTTTTATTTTATCTGGGGTGCTGTCCGAGAATAAAAAACAAAACGAAAATATACAGAAGGCCAATGAGAGGCAATATATAATAGTGTAAATTTTTTTTGATTTAGGATCAGAAAACTAGTATGAGAATCCTAACTCTATTTGCCCACCTGTGTGAAGACTTTGGGCGACTCACCCAATTTGACCTGTTTTCTCATCTGTGAAAAGGATATTAGACTAGGTGACCTAATAGATTCTCTCAAGCACTTGATCTAGGCAATTTACTAGCCTTTTTTTTTTTTTTTTTTTTTTTTTTGTATTTTGTCATTGCTGTGGGCTACTCTTCAGGGTCAGTAGCTCAGCTACTTATTGTGATGAGTGATCTTAATCTTAGTAACAACTTAATCTAAGTAACAGCTTCCTCATCTATTAAAATTTGTCTATAATCTCTGCTTTATCTGCTTTCAAGATCATTATGACAGCAGATGAGAGTATATAGGAAATAGTTTGTAAGCTATAAACCAGAATTCTTTGTCAGGATATTGGTGTGAAGCAGGGGAGCAGAGTGGGAAACCTTTATGATAAAATGATAACCTGGAATTAGGAAAGTTAGCCTTAGGGGCGGCTAGGTGGCGTAGTGGATAAAGCACAGGCCCTGGAGTCAGGAGTACCTGGGTTCAAATCTGGTCTCAGACACTTAATAATTACCCAGAAGCTGTGTGGCAAAAAAGAAAGGAAAGTTACCCATAGTCCAACGAAAAGTTAAGTCAGACCCAGGAAGAAAATTTAGGAGCCTGGCTTCCAAATCTGTTGTTCTTTCTCCAAACCTGCTAATGTAGTCTCTTGTATGAGATTATCATGGAGTCAATCTGGAGTCCTGAATTTAAACCGTGGCTCAAGTGCTTCTTTATCTGGTAACTATAGATAGGCAGATCTCTTAATTTATTTATCTCAGTCTCAATTTTTTCTTTTTTAAGATAGGATGGTGCTTTATACTATGTCCCTCAAGGGATTGTAGTGGAAAAAAAAATCTTTTTAAATCCTAAGAGTAATACATAAATGTAATGTCATTGTGGTTTTTATAAGGCCACTTGGTATCATCTTTGATTTTTACCTCATGATCTGAGTTTTTATTTGACTGTCAGAGACTTGTCTAGAAGAGCCATTTGAAACTTCTCACAAAGTTGTTTGCTCAGCTGATCATTAAAAATACAAATGATAGTTTTGTTTGAATATAACAGGTGTTTTCTAAATTGTTCTTACTGTTAATCATGCTGTTACTTATTCTTATTTTCCTGTGTTGCCTCAATGAGCATTTTTCTTAAGTGTAAATTCAGTTTTAGGACCTCCAATTAGGGAAGAATTAAGTAAAAGTTAAAAAAAAATGTTTGGGAAAGCCAGAAAGACCCCTTTAAAAGTATTGCCCCTCTTTTTAACATTTGGTCCTCTTAAAATTTCTTAAAACTAGAACATCTTTCTTCAAGCACTTAGAGGGGGCAAGGATGTGACCTTTCTCGGCCTCCATTATGTGAACCTTTGTCCCTGCCCCAAAAGTGCTGTCTTCATTTGGGGGCACTTGTTCATTTTAAACATGTACTAAAGTGGTCAGTTATCCTATTTTTTTAAAAAAAGAAATCCCATACTTAAACATTTTTTAAAGAAGAAAATTGCAAGTCTTATTTCCTTATTCTATAGTCTTAGAAAAAAGGTCTAAGGGAAAGAAAAAAAATCATGTACCACAAATAGGGTTCAAATTCAGGTTTCAGGAACACTTTTTTCCTTTTATCAGTTCAGAAACTTGGATTCTCAAAATAATTAAAAGCAAAAGTCATTTAATTGGAAGAATTCTGGAGTTTTCTTTTTTTAGGCTTAACTTTGTTGAGAATAGTTCAAAACCTTTAAAAAATGTACTTTATTAGCAGACCTGTAAATTCGTTAAAGTGAACACTAGTAGGTTTGAAACTTTTTTGTTCATTTGTTTCTATTCTGTTAAACTTCTATTCATAGTGTGGATAATTTCTATTTAACAAGTTATATTTAAGAAGCAATCCAAAATTTCACTTCCTAGAAAAACTTGTAGTCAAAACTATTTGCATTCTTTATTGTCCTGCTGGTAATGATAAACAATTTCACATACATCCTCAGCAGGAATTAAAACTTTGAAATAATTTTAAGTGAATTGTAAAATATCTTGTAACTTGATGCTTCAGTGGTCAAATCCATATTTAAATCCTATCCAAATTTGAACTTTCAGTTCATCTTTTCCTTTCCTTACTTGGAGTCTGAGAGGAGTATTTTAGTGGGAGAATGGAAGTAATCTTGATTATTTCCAACCTGGAATGTTCTTAACATTCCAAACACTTAGCAACTAGGAGGATTCACATTCCTAGAGACATCCTTCTGTACCAGTTACATTTGATCAGTAGGACTATGGGTAAATTCCATTTACAAAAGGAAAGGCCTTTGGAATATAAAATGTTGATTTAGGCAGAAATTGTAACACATTGCTTTACTAAAGCATTGTTTCTAAAACTTTTCCTTTGCTTCTTCTGGGAATCTAACTGATCTCAACTGTGTTCTATTGCAGTTACTTCCATCAGAGATAAAGATCATTTTATTTGAAAACTTAAAGTCAGTGAGCAATAGGTGTCTACAAAATCTGAAGCCTTAATGTTACAAACTACATTCCAGGTAGTCAGTAAATAATAGTAGTAGTAGTAGTAGTAGTAGTACTAGTACTAGTACTAGTAGTAGTACTAGTACTAGTACTAGTAGTAGTACTAGTACTAGTAGTAGTAGTACTAGTAGTACTAGTACTAGTAGTAGTAGTAGTAGTACTAGTAGTAGTAGTACTAGTACTAGTAGTACTAGTACTAGTAGTACTAGTACTAGTACTAGTAGTAGTAGTACTAGTAGTAGTAGTAGTACTAGTACTAGTACTAGTAGATAGAACTTCACCTGCAGGAGCTCACAATCTAATGGGGAGACTACAAGCAAACAAATATCTATGAATAAAAATGTATAGGATAATAATTAGAAAATAAAGGGAAGGTACTAGCATCAAGAGGGGTTTTGGAAAAGGCTTCCTCTATAAGGTGGGATTTTAGTTGATACTTAAAGGAAATCAGGGAAGCCAGTAAGGGGAGATGAAGAAGAGAGCCTTCCAAGCATAGGCTACAGAAAACACTTGGAGCTGAGAGATGGAATTGGTGTGGGGAAGGGAGGTGCCTGATAGGAGAAAAGGTATCAGAAACTAACAGCAGATGGATTACTTAATAGAGTTGAATCTAACTACAACTTGATGACTATTTTCTGTGTCAGAGTTGTGTCACCAGGTTCTCCCTTGGGTGGGTTTGGTACAATGAAGCACACTAGAATTGTAGATTGCCTAGGTAGGTTATTTGGGTTTGCCTGAAACTGAATCCTGGGGTGGTGGTACAAACAGGGGTCTGGATGGGAAGCCAGAGACCTAGGAGTGACAGCTCTGCTGCATGTCTGGGGCTAGGAAGGTTGGACCAAATGACTGTCACTCTTTCAACTTTGATAATTTATGATTTTTAAGTAACTCATTTTCTTAAGAAAGACATGGATTTTGGGGCAGCTAGTTGGCACAGTAGATAGAGTATCGGCCTTGGAGTCAGGAGGACCTGAGTTCAAATTTGACCCCAGACACTTAATAATTACTTAGCTAGGTGACATAGAGCAAGTCACTTAACCCCATTGCCTTAAATAAATAAAATTTTTAAAAAAGACATGGATTTTTTTTTTTGTAAAGCTCAGGATTTTTATTTCACAAACCTGTAAAGTTCACAAATAGACCTAGAAAAGAACTTAGTTACAAGCTTGGAAACAACATAGGAAAGAACTTAGAGGAAAGAAGAGAGAAGGAAACAAACAGCAGAGAACCCAGGAGAGGAGAGAAGAAAAACTTAGCTCAACATAAATTTGATCAGTGGAGCTGAGGTTATATTGACATAGGCAGGAGCATAAAGGGAAGGGGACCTCTTCTGATCAAGTCATCAACATTTCATCCCTGTCTAGCCTCCAAGGGATCTGAGCCGGGACACTAGGGCCAATAGACAAGGGTGCCATCCTCAGTAAGCTTCCATCCTACCATCTAAGGAAAAAAATTCAGCCCCAGGCCTGCATCCTCTTGTCACCCCCTTTGTTTTCCCAAGGGGGAAACTGAACCCACAGGTTTTGCCCTTCTTGGCCAGTTAGGCCGACTGAGATGGGAAGCCCAGCCCTCTCTCTGTCTTTGCTCTTTGGTTCCTCAAGGAGGTCGCATCCCCATCTCACCTAGTCCTTGGATGACATTTTGATGGGAGGGAGGGATCAGGAAGTGCTGCCCATAGCTATCTTGGGGTATCTTCAACATTTGCTTCAATTAAAACTCCCAATCACCTGTCACATCTGCTCATCTGGAATCTCAGCTTAAAATGAGACGGTTGGTTTGGAGAGCCAAATAGGTCTGTCTCAGGGGACCATGGGTGAACCAGGAGACAGGAGCAGAGGGTCAGCCCAGGGACAGCAGCTGGGGGAAGCCAGAGGGCCAGCCTCAGGCTTAGAGACTTGGGTGAGTCAAGACATGGATTTCTACAGAGGTGTAATTTGAATGTGGTATAATGAATTTTATTTAGCTTTTAATTTGTTCCCATTTTCTAAATGTGTTTTTATACCAACCTAGTGCAAGAGCAAAAGGAAAGAAGTCAGAGAACCTGGTTCAGATCCTATCTCCAGTGCTTTGTACCCGTGTGACCTTGGGAAAATCTTTTAACTTACCTAGACCTTGGATTTCTCTTCTGTAAAATGAGGGATTGATTTAGATGACCTTTATGGACTTTTCTTGCTCTAGAATTGATCATGTGTTCTTATGTTGAAAGTGATGGAAATCCTTTTGTCTAAAGTATTAGTTTTCCACAAAAGTATAAAGGATGCTTATGAGAAATAAATTTATTTTCTAGCACTCTGATTTCCTTCAACTTCTTATCCATTTGAACTTTTTAGCTTTTAACCATTTATCTTCTGCATAAATCCAAATATGAAGAAGTTCAGATGAGGGATTATATTGCTTTTTTACAAGATTGTTTGAGGATCAGACGAGATCATGTATAAGAAATAGTTTTGTATTTGCTAAACGAAGTAATATATGTGCAAATATTTGTATTCAAATAACATAAACACATACAAAAGCAGTTTAGCTCCCCTTTAAAGAAAAGGTGCTTTTAAATCAGTGGCAGTATTTGTGATGTGGGAATGGAGAGGTGGATAAAAGTGAAGAAGTAAGAAGTTATAAACTGCTAAAGTTTTGAATGGAGGTAAGTTTATTTAAATTCAGAGAGTATCCACTTAACCAAATAGTTCAGGAGTGCAGTAACTTCTTATAAGGTGAGGAAGGAAACTTCTCATCTCCTCAAAGAACTTCCAACCACTAGACTTTTCAGCTGTTCTTTATTAGGTTTTGAAAAGAGAGGGTACTGGACATGCTTGAATTTTTTCAGGACACTCAGGAAGCAAAAAAAATATTTTCAGCCAAGCTTGAGGCTCCAAAAGTGCCTGGGAAACAACTGCCATATAGTAAGTTCCAGTATAGACTCTCTTTATTTCCTCTGTAACAGCCATCTGCCTTGCTTGTACCCCTGAGATAGTGGAAGTTTCTTCTACATGAAGTGCTAAAGATGTATTTTTTCCTAAGAATGTTTGTGGCTATAGCAGGATTGGTGACTTTAGGTTATGAATATTCTTAGTCCACATTTAGAGCACTCTTTTGGGGATTGGGCTCTGGGTGAAACTTAGTCTGTCCACTATCTGTTCAGTTTCTTGTTGAACATCCCATTATTGTATTGGTCTCACAGACCCTGCTGGCCCGGACAGAACATATGTTGTGTAAGGCTCTACTAGTTGGGGGCAGCTACAGAAGCCTGAAATCAGGAAGATTTGAATTCAATTCCAGCCTCAATTATTTAGTGGCTGTGTGACTTTACACTAGTCATGTAATTTACCACATGCCTTGACCTATAAAATGAGGATTATAGTAACATCTATCTTTCAGACTTTGTGAGGATAAAGTAAGATAATATTTGGAAGGCACTTAGCAAGGACCTGGCAATAGTAGGCACTGTATAAATGTTTATTTATTCCCATCTTTCCTACGTCCTTTTCCCTCCAGCAATTTTGGTACTTTATCCTTCCAGAAAATTGAAAGCTGGGAAAAAGAAAGATTTGTGCATTAGCAAGATTTTTATTTATTTATTCTTATTTTGTACAAATAATTTTTGATAATTACTAAAATATTCTTGTTTAAGAGTAAACATAATACCCCCCCCAAAAAAAAAATAGAACCGCATGAGTGATAAAGTAAAGGGGAGAGAAAACAATTAAAATTTAAAAGAAGTAACAATTGTAGGTATGGCTAGGTGGTACAGTGGACAGAGCATGGCCCTGGAGCCAGGAGCACCTGAGCCCAAATCCGGCCCTAGACACCCAACAATCACCCAGCTGTGTGACCCTGTGGCAAGCCACCCCAACCTCAATGCCCTGCAACCCCCCCAAAAAAAAAGACCCAAAGTAAAATAGTAATAATAGTAATAGTAGGGGTGGGCTGGGTGGTGGACAGAGCACTGGCCCTTGAGCGCCAGGAGCACCTGGGTCCAAATCCAGCTTCAGACACCCAACAATCACCCAGCTGTGCGGCCCCAGGCAGGTCACCCAGCCTTATTTGCCCTATAACCCCCCTAATAATAATTATTTGCCCTATAACCTCATAATAATAATAATAATAATAATAATAATAATAATAATAATAATAATAATAATAATAATATGTGCTTCAGTCTGTGTTCCAACACCACCAGCTCTGTTGCAGGTGGATCACAAAAGTTACTTCCATGTTTTTCCACCATTGCCATTGCTGATCGCAACTCCCTCCATTCATACTTCTCCACTACCATGTACTATATTTTCTTTCTCCTTTCACTCTGACTCTGCTGTAGGGTAGCTGAGTGGTGCAGCAGACAGATCCCCGGCCCTAGGGCCAAGAGGTCCCGAGCCCACATACCACCCCTTAGGCCCAGCATCCACCTAGCCCTATGGCCCTGGATAGGACCTTAGGCTGGAGAACTGCCTCACTGTCTCTCGAAAATG
This sequence comes from Macrotis lagotis, assembly GCF_037893015.1. Lineage (NCBI taxonomy): Eukaryota > Metazoa > Chordata > Mammalia > Peramelemorphia > Peramelidae > Macrotis > Macrotis lagotis. The sequence continues at coordinate 154,699,912 of NC_133661.1, forward strand.
TAGTTAGAGTCCTTAGTTTATAAGTTTTGAGTGAGAGCACCTAAGAAATGGGCCTTTCATGTTGCCATCTTGGCTCCACCCTTATAGCTCCAAGATTTCTTATTTATGATAATTTAGCACTTTTTAAAAAATAGAATATCCTTAGTTGAACCCTAAGGAACAGGTTTAATTTTTTGGCCTGTGGATCTTAGGTGTGAATTTGTTTTGAATTTTCTTCTCCAGCAAGAGGAAGTGGGAGAGATTAGGCAAATTCAGGACCAAAACCTAACTTGGAAATTCCTGAGTTAAGGATAGGTATATAATGATACTGAATGTGCCCTGCCCCTCCTGATTGTCCCTCTCTTCCCAAGCCAGGTGTCAACTGTGTGATGTTAAGCCGGTCATTTAACCTCTGAGGCCCTCCACTTTCCTCTATGATTTGACAAGGTTGTCCTCAAGGGTTCTTTTCAGCTTTGATTTATGATCCTGGAATGTTTAAGTGAGGAAGAGAAAAAATTTATACCTAAGTCCTTTGATTCCAAATCTAGTCCTCATTCCAATGAGGGGGGCTGGAATTAGGTGCTTTCTGAGGATCATTCTTTCTTTAATATTCTGTGACTCTGAGAATCCCTAAACTTTTTCATCACCTTTTCTTTCACATTCTCACATTCTCCCTCTTATATTTCTTTCTTTTTTTTTTTTCTTTTTTTTTTTTTTTAGTTTTTGCAAGGCAATGGGGTGAAGTGGCTTGCCCAAGGCCACACAGCTAGATAATTTAAGTGTCTGAGGCTGGACTTGAACTCAAGTACTCCTGACTCCCCGGCCGGCGCTCCATCCACTGCGCCACCTAGCCACCCCTTATATTACTTTCACTCCTTCACCCTTCCCCAGTCAATCCCTTTTTATAATTCGGCCCCATCTTCAAAGCTGTGGGTATTTTTAAAAAATAAAAATTTACATATATATTTTTAGCAACCAACATTTCTCTCTTTTTTAACTTTTAAAAAGCATTTAAAAATTTCTATTGAAGATAAGGAATAAATAATTGTACCTAATTTATAGGTTCCCATGCTAAGAATGAACTAATTTCTGCCCCTATCCCCACATCCTCATCTCTATAAATGTTTTGTATAGGAATAGTTCTTGTTAGGGATTTTTGAATTTTAGGACTCATAACCTAGAACATTCCCAAAATTAATCTTCTTAGACTGTGGGGTCCATTTGATAGGATTAATTTTTTAGAAAACATGAATAGATACTCAAGAATTGTAAGAATATTTTGGGAAGGAAAAAGCCAGTCAAATCAAAAGATATTTTTCACCTTCCTCCAGCCTTAGAGATATCAGTCTGATTTTCTATGAGTAAAACCTGAAGAATTGAATGCAGTTGATAATCACATAAGCCATCAGGAATTCATTCTGGTGTGGGTGTGGCTGAGGTCCTTTGAAATAGAACATCACTTCATTCCAAGAATTACGCCAGGTGTCTGTGCCTGATCTGTTTATCCCCAAAGAAATACATACTCAAAATACTTTCAACAATTTGTGAATGTTCCTTCCAGTGATAATCAACCCATTCATGCTTGTCTGTCTTGAGACTCTTATCCTCTCTTCTCAAAAGCTTGCAGTGGGCCTACCTTTCCTTCTCTTGACCTTATTTCTGTCCTTCATTTTTTTCTCACATTGCTTAGATAACATAATTTATTCTGCTTCTCCTTCATGCTACAACCTGCTTATACCCTTGTCATCATGCACCTCTCTGTTGCCTCAATTTTAATGAGCCTCAATTTTGACTTTATAAAAAAACTAGTGTTATAATGACTCTGCTGTGCAATGGCAGTGGATGAAGATTGGTTGTTTCAGAGAGAAGTGTGCGGTCAGTAAAAGAACTTTGCAGTTTCCCAAAGGCAATCAATCCAATCTACTTTTTAAATTCCAGGTGGCCTCAATTCACCCATTGATTTGTGTCTGTAAATGAACTTGTTTTAAATATTTTGATGGCTGCATTTTGGTATAATTGATTTCCTTTCCATCCTTTGTATTTTATGCATTTAAAAACATTACTTTGAAAAAGGGTTCATAGATATAACCAGACTTCAAAGGGTGGTGGGAAAGGAGAAAGGGTAGTGATAGCTAAGCTTAGCGATCATTGTTATTTTCTATTTTGTGTTCTTTACACCTTTAGAGTATTGTGTAACAAACTACCAATTGTCTTCTCTTGCCTTCATCACAGATGCCTTCTAAGGGTGTAGATTATTCTCTTAAAAATTTTGTGTAGGGAGAAAAAATAGGTATTTAACCAAATTTACTAATATTTTCTCCATTGCCTTTTTCCTTGATAATAATGAAATTTGAGGGTTTTCCCCCCCTGCTTTAACTATTGTCACTTCTTCAGGTACCTTAAAAACAGATACATTAAATGTCTTCAGTATTGTTACCTCTTTCATAAACAATTTTTGTACTTGGTTAGTGTCATTTAGCTGCTTTCCTTATCTTTGTTCTCTTCAGTGTCATCTTTTTTGTAAGCAGTAAAGGTTGTATGTATACTGTGTCTAGTGTTTTCTCTATCTTTCCTTCAAAAAATCTTGAAGCTGTCAACAGGAAATCACAATTATATGAAACTAGGCTTGTGAAAACCAAAACCAGAGTTCAGTCCTTATAGAAGGTTGCAAATTTTTGAAAGCAGGACAAAGGAAGGAAGAGGTGATAAATCTTCACCAAAAGGAGTATGGCATGTGAGGGGAATTAATGGTGCAGTAAAAGTGGGAATAAAGCAAAAGCCCATCTAGAGCGGAGGAGCAAGTGAATCACAAAAACCACATTTTTTTCCCCTTGGGAACTATTAGACCATGAAGATGGTCTCCTTATCTACAAGGGTCCAATTGCAAACCTAGAGCAGACTGTCGGGCACCTCTCTTGACTCCCAATGACATTAAGGGAATCCATTTTGTGTTGGGGGCACAGGTGGTTTGGGGGATGGGAAGGTTTTGTCTTTGACACACTCTGGGCCACCTGTATGTTCTGAGTAAAGTGATTTCAGGAGAACATGGCAACTTAAAAAGACAAGTTTAGGAGACTCCTTAATAGTTCTTAACGGGGCTTCTATTTCATGTTATCAATAATGTCATCTGCATCTGGAGGACAACACCATTTATTTTTTTTTACCAAATTACATCATTCGTTTTATTTTAACTCCAGTTACAAAAATGACTGGTTTCATTAAAAGATATTTGGAAACAAGAGGTCTGCAACATACCTTCACACCCCAAGATCCAAAAGAATTACTGCAAGGGAAAGAGATCAAAGGACACATTTACATATATATACAGGAAACTGGGACTCAACAATCTGTTGGCTAGCAGAAGGGGGACTAGGATGCACTCAAAGGAATTGATAAGAGCAAATGCTGGAGTAGCAGCTCCCCACCCAGGATACCTGTGGAAGAGGGTGAGGTGGTAAAAGGTGACAAGGGAAATGGAGGGGGGAAAGGGAAGGTTGTTTTCTCAGATCTAGTGTTGGAGCAACTGGAAGACAGAAGAAGAAGAAAAAGGAAGACCAAAAGAACAAATAATTTCTGAGCTTCACATCTCACTGTTTGAAAAGGCAGGAGGAGTGGAGGTAGAAGGCAGAAAACTGCACTTCAACCTCTTAACTTCAATGAGGTCCTCTTGCTCCATGCCTAACTCTGCTGGGGTACCTTGACCCAAAAGTTTCTCACCATCAAAGAAGAAAGAGAGTTTATGTCCTTTAAGTCCCATGACCTCTGCATAGTGAGACATCAGTGTTCTAAGAGGAGCACCCCGGGGTACAGTGACCTCCAAAACCTGGTGTTTCTCTTGCTCCTGATCTCTGAGTCGAAGTTCCTCACCCAATTCTGACTCTTTCGAAGACTCAGGAGTACTATACAGGACCACAAAATCAATGACGTCAGTCACTCCAATTTTTAGAGAGCTGAGGGTGGCACTAGGGGAAAGTTCTATTTCTCGGAACAGAAGAAGAATTCGGGCAGGAGACACTCCTAGGCGAGTTGCCATGTGATCCAAAACAACCTGCAAAGGATCAGTGGTACTGAGGCAATCTGATAAGGTCAGCCCGGCACCTCACTTTAAGAGTTAAGAGTCAAGGGCTCTCCCTAACATTGGTCTCCACCAAGATCACTTCATCCTCGCAGTTCTCAGAAACACGGTCTTTGGGTGATAGGGGGCTCAGGTAAGATCTGAGACCCTGTAAGCGCTTATTTACCTCCCTTATCTTCCCAAGGGCTCTTGGTGGTTTCCTGGATGGCCCACGGCGCCTGGGAGGGGGAGAAGGGGAAGAACTGTCCCGAACCGAAAAATGGTTCTCCTCATCTTCATCATTAGCCTTTTGATTCTTTTCTTTAGAAGAAACTGGTAAAAGAATGGTCTCAGAGAGAGGTCTATCCGAATCCAAATCCACAACTTCCCAGCCAGGGCTTCCAGTGAGCAAGCGGAGGCTGCTCTTCACCCGAGTACATGGGGAACCTCGGGGGCCTCCCCGGCTGGAGCAGAAGGCGCCACTGCCCCGGCCCTCTCCTCCTCCTCACTGTCAACACCATTTAAAAGGGATTTCTCTTTGACTTGAACTTTGCGCTTGTCTTTGTATCTTTTTCATTGATCCTGAACCACATTTTCCAGTATTTTTTTCTTCCTCCAAGCATAAGACCCACATTCACAAAATATCATTTACTTTGTAGAATTTTATGGAGTTTTTCAGTGGTTTTGTCTTTGGTCCTGTGCTTTCCAAATCTCTATCAATTACTTGAAGACACAGATGATGTGGTTGTCAGATCCACAGATGGCATGAATTCTCTATTTTGTCACTCTGTAATATATTTTAAGGCAGTTATTTTTATATTTGTCTTTTTGCAAATGCATATCACAAACATTGAAACATAAAATGACCAAAGTGCACCATGAAATAATATTTCTTGTTGTCTTTGGAAGCACAATGAAACCAACTTGCCTACTACCTCTCTTATACTTCTTTTTAAGAAGAGAACCTGTGGATTGTCTTACATAGTTTGTTATATTTGATTTCTTCAGAGCCATTTTTCCATTTAATTAGTTTCTTTGTTCTGATTTCATTTGTAGTGCAGAATGTTAAGATTGCTATGATTCTTCTAAGCTTTGTGCTTTTTTTAGTCTTAACGATCTTGTATAGTCTAAAAACTGTGATTCTTAACATTCACTGACCCTGTTTTCTCTGACTTTGCCACTATCACTAGAGAAAGAATGGAGGTTATGTAAGACTAAGAGCCAATTCCCATTTTTCTTCTATTTAATAAATTCCTGTGGCTTAAGAATGCTTCATCAAATGGCCAGGTGACTGATTAGCTTCTCTTTTCTTAGCTAGTTTGGTCTTCAAGAAAGGGTTTGCTTAGATTTCTACTAGGATTTTACTCAAAGCATTTTTAGTGTAGTAGATAAAACTTGACTGGAGTTGGCTTTGAATCAAGATAGCAGTTACTTAGAGTCACATGAGCAGTAAGACATTGAAGTATGACTTTATGATATAACATTAAGATGACAATTCATATTTATATCCAAAGTGACTTCTTCATAGTCTTAGGAAGTAGATGTGAAATTTATGGAAATGAAAATGCATGACTTGAACTTAGTTTTTAGAATAAAACTTGGAGAAATTGCTATCAATCTGTCACCAAACATTGCTATTGCCAGTTATTAAGCTCTGGGGGATACAAATACAAGCAAAATGAAAGACAATCCTTGTCTTCAAGGCTTATATTCTAATGGGGGGAGACCTCACATAAAAGGTGAGTAAAGTGACTTTACAAAGTTTGGAAAGGAAGGGCTACAAGGGACTAGAGTGGCCAGGCCTGGAGAATGAGGATGGCTAGAGGCAGCAGAGGTGGGGTGACCCTCATTCTTCAACTAATCCCTCAAATGTCTTCAATATTTGGAGATTGAGGGCTGGGGAGTTATGACTGGGGAAGAAAGCAATGATCTCCAAGATCAGTGAAACTTGTGGCCATGAAATAAAGATAGCCAGCATCAAGAAAGGAGATTTTTAGAGTTTTACTCTTAATGTTGGGTTTTGTTTTTAAAAGATGGAAATTGTGAGGAGAATGTTCTATTTCTTATACATATTGTTCCTTGAGGGAAAATAACTGTTGAGTTGCAGGGTGTAGCATCCTTGTTCTGCAAGAGATCTATTCCTTCTTGTATTCTAGTCTTAGGATGTAAATTTAGTTTATGATTCCTAAATTATCACACTTTCCTTACCATTAACAATCTTTCCCTCTTATGAAGGCAAGGTATTGGTGGCATTTCTTGTAGCTTTTTTTTCTTTGAGCCTGTTTATTGTTTTTATGACTCACTTGATACTTAACATGAGCTTCCTTCTATTTATTTTCTTTTTGTGTACGGATCTTGTCACCTCAGTTAAGTCTTTTTTTAATTTAAATGTTTTATTTATTTGTTTTTCTGTAACGATGTACATGTAACGGTGGTTTTTAATCAATCTTTTTTTGCAGGCTTTTGCATTTTGCATTTTTCTTCCTCCTTTTCCTCCCACTGACTGAAGCAATCTAATGTAAGCTCTACATGTATATAACTATGCTAAATAGAGATTCATATTGATGTTGTGAAAGAAGAATCAAATCCAAACAAAAGAAAAATACTAGAGAGAAAAAATGACAATATATAAGAGAACTTTTAAAAATTGAAGGTAGTAAGCATGTAGCACAGTGGGGACTGGATAAATACCTGGAAATAGCACTAGGCAGTAATATATAAAGAGAAGTGTGGAAGAAGTGACATTATTATTATTGTGTTAAATTTAGTATATATTTCTTTTTTATTCTGAACTTTTTTTATTAAAGATTTTATTTATTTTGAGTTTTACAATTTTTCCCTTTATCTTACCCACACACACAGAAGGCAATTTGTCAGTCTTCACATTGTTTCCATGGTATACATTGATCCAAATTGACTTTAAGGAAGAAATATAAATTATAAGAGATAGAAAGATCAGACAATAAGATATCAGTTTTTTTCCCCCTAAATATAAGGTAATAGTCCTTGGTCTTTGTTCAAACTCCACAGTTGTTTCTTTGGATACAGATGGTATTCTCCATTGCAGAGAGCTCCAGAATGTCCCTGATTGTTGAACTGATGGAATGAGAAAGTCCATCAAGGTTGATCATCGCCCCCATGTTGCTGTTGGGGTGTACAGTGTTTTTCTGGTTCTGCTCATCTCACTCAGCATCAGTTCATGCAAATCCCTCCAGGTTTCCCTGAAATCCCATCCCTCCTGGTTTCTAATAGAACACTAGTGTTCCATACATATTTCTTAAATAAATTGTACATAAGTTCACAATAAAAGAAAACTTTAGAAATTAGAAAATAAATTTCTGTTATGGAATAAGAATCAGCTTTGAAGAGGGAGACTTGGTTGGAAAGGGGATAGACTAAGGTCTGATTTTGTAGATCAGCTCTACCAATAACTACCAATTGTTTTTCCTTAGGTCATTTAACTTTTCAGTTTACAAGACCGTTTTGTAAGGCCTTAAACTGCAGAAATGAACAAGTCTGAAATGGTGGAGGAAGTTACTCAAAGGAGAACTTCCTACATTCATGAAATGACAGATCAGAGAGAAAAAAAAATTCCCTACTGTGCCTGGCTCATATTAAATATTTATTAAAAGAATGATTGTAGAAAAGAAAGACTGACCCTGTGGAGCAGAGTCTCTGTCCATTTAAAGATTTGGTGTTGCCATGCTTAAAAGATTGCTTAGTAACTATTTTTTAATAATGTAATATGCTTGTCAAGTGAAGTTGATGATATACCAGAGAAAGACTTGCTGAACTGGTGGAAAGAGCACCTAAATTAGATTAGTTGATTTGAATTTCAATCTTAATTTTGCTACCAATTAACTGTGACCTTGGGTCTGTTCCAAATTCTCCTACTTGGGGGGTAATCAGAACCTTTCTTCCTACCTTGCTTCACTGGAATGTTGAAGATTACATATGAGAACTGCTCTGACTTCTTTAGAAGGAAGTGACTAAACATTCCAAAGGGGAGGAAGTATGTGTGGGGGCAAGCCAACTGTTGAAAGCAGAAAGTGATTTATAGACCTCATTTCTTTCCATGATACAGCATAGTGAGAATAAATTCTCTCTCTCTCTGAAGAATAAAGGAGATTCTGTAATTAAAGAAGTAGGAACTCACAGAGTAGAGGATCCTCTAATCATTTCACCTGTCATATTTTTTGATAGCCAAGAAAAGAGTGGAATTTGGTCAAACTTTGATCCTTTCCTGTGAATTTGATGGTTGGGGAATTCACTTTTTCCCCCTATAGCAGAAGTGTCTTAAAGGGCAGCAGCAGATTAAAATATCATTGGGAAATATTTAACAAAATAAGCATATTTTAAAAATGGAAAATGTTTATATTGTTTTCTAAATGAATGACTAGCCTGCAAAACTCCTTGTATATGATTTAGTGATCCTTCTTCCTAGTTGAGTTTGACACCATTGCCCTATAGAATCTGTAAGATTTTGGAAGGTAAGTAGAGGATTTGAGGAAAGGCCATTGAAAGGAGTATTTTTTTATTTTATTTTTTTTTAGACCACAGTGTGTTGATGACTTTATAGGGAATTTTAAATGGGTCTTCCTTCCCTGTAGGATAACATTCAAACTTTTAGCATACAAAAATATGCCAAGCCTGGCATACAAAATCCTTCACAATCTGATTCCAAACTCATTTTTTCAAGTTTAACCTCTTATTGCATGCTAAACCTCTGGTGTATTTTATTTGTCTCTATGTCCTCTTCCTCAGATTGGTTGTTCAATTCCCTTTGAACAGAGCTTGTGCTTTTTCTAGATCTCTAATTTTGGTCATAACATTTTTCCCATCTAGAATACTTCCTTCTTTTCTCTTCTAGATTTTGTCCATTCATAAAAGCCCAAGCCTACATCATATGTAATCTCTGAAGCCTTCCTGGACCTGCCCCTCAAGGATCACTGCCTCATAGTTTGTTTTGTTGACTTTGCATTTGTCCCACCCTACCTTGTATTGTTATAAAATGGTGGGCTTTCCGGTTCTAGGGGCCCTAGAGCTCTTCTGGTCCAACCCCTTCATTCTGAAGACGAAGGAGTTAGAGTCTTCAGGGTTTTGGTTTTTGTTTGTTTGTTTGTTTTTTAGGTTTTTTTGCAAGGCAAATGGAGTTAAGTGGATTGCTCCAAGGCCACACAGCTTGGTAATTATTAAGTGTCTGAAACTGGATTTGAACCCAGGTACTCCTGACTCCAGGGCCTGTGCTTTATCCACTGCGCCACCTAGCTGCCCCTGAGTCTTCAGGGTTATACAGAGGGCGAGGCAGGATTAAAACCCATGTCCTGGATTTTTTTAATACCACAGTATCACTTTGCTTTTGTAGATGAACTTTTTAATCTCTCTTCAGATTGGCTGGAAACACGTTGAGGACAAGGATCCCATGTCTTCCACTGTTTTTTTATCTTCTTCATAGCACCATATTTCCTGTGGGAGATTTTATTTATTTTTGTCTAATTTAACACACTTGCCTATTGAAAGTGTTCAGATATTTGTTGAGGACTTGAAAGAGTTAATAGTCTTCCTAAGCACCCTTACTTGCTCCCAGGAAGTAGCTTGTAAGGCAGGATGTGGCCAACCCTTGAGTAAATGAGAATTGTTCCCCTCTGGAAGAAAAGGAAGTAGGTGGGGAGAGTGAAGATTATGTTCAGCCCAAAAATCTTTTCTTCAGCAGCTTTAAGACTTTCCATTTTTTTCTAGTAAGTTGGTATATTATGGTTACTTTGACCCAAAGTGATCAAAGTTTTTCAAAAAAGGGAGGGGGAAGGTAAATCTAGAATGAAGTTTTGTGTTATATGCTTTAATCTTCATTATATTTTATATTATTTTAAATTTCTTAATTTTCATTTTTAGCTATTCCTCCCATTTATTTCTCCCTTATAGTTGAACAATTTGAAAAAAATTCTTATGCATACTTGGCAAAACAAATTCCCACATTGATCATATTCAAAAATGTATTTCTCATTCTGCGTTTTAAGTACCCACTACTGAGAGAGGAATAGGATAGCATGATTTACTGTTAGTTCTTTGGCATGATAATTTGTCATTGTGTTAATTGGGATTCTAAAGGCTAGAGTTTCATAGTTATTTTTTTAATAAATTCATTGAGACAACACAAGCTGTTTTACTAGTATTAGAGACAGCTAGGTGACATGCTAAATAAAAAGGTAGACTTAAGAGTTAGGAGGATCTTAATTAAAATTCTTCAGCTTTTTACTAGCTATGTGACCCCGGGCAAGTCATTTAACTTCTTTCACCTCAGTATCCTCATCTGTAAAATAGGGATAAAAATAGTATTTAGCTCACAGGGTTGTTGTGAGAATAAAATGAACTAATATATGTAAAGTGCTTTGTAAACTTTGTATCACTATATAAATGCTTCCTTTCATCATCAGTATTATTAGTTCTGCTTAATTCACTCCATCAGTTCATAGAGTTCTTTCCAGTTTCCTCTGGAACTTTCCATTTTGTCATTTTTATAGTGCAGTAATATCCTGTTATATTCATAGTACCATAATTTTATTTATGTAGATCCTTTTCCTTTCTTTAATTTTTTGGTAATATTGACATAGTAGTAGTAGTTGTTTCTGTACCCAAAGGATCTGTGTACAATTTAATAACTTTTGACGCGAGTTCCAAATAACTTTCCAGAATAGTTGGACCAACTTACAGCCATTTCATTTCATTAATATGTCTCAATGTTTGTCATTTTCTTCTTTTGTTATTTTTGCCAGTCTGTGAGTGTGAAGTAGAACCTCAAAGTTGCTTTAAAATTTTTTATTTCTCTGATTATTAGTGATTTGAAGATTTTTTTTCTTATGGTTGTTTATTGTTCAGATTTCTTCCTTTGAAATTTCCAGTGTTTAATCAAAAGGGAAAATTAGGCCTAGTATTATCAGATCTATACTATACTACAAAGCAATAAAACCATCAAAATTCTTTGGTAATGATGAAGAAATATAGGTTGACCATGACTAACATGGAAATATTAATTATAATTGTTACATAGTTAACCTATATTAGATTACTTGCCATGGGGAGGGGAGAAAGAAGGGAGGGAAACTCAAAAACTTACAAAAAGATGAATGTTGAAAACTATCTTTGCATGTAATTGGAAAAAAATAAAATAAATCAACTAAAAAAAGAAAAAATATAAGGTTGATCAGTGGAATGGATTGATCAGCTTACAGCACACAGAAGAAACAAATAAAAACTTTAACAAAGTGTTCAATAAATGCAGAAGACCCCATTTCCTACAGTATGAAGAGGAAGAGTACGTGTCCAAATAAAGGATAAAGAATCGCAAAAGAAAGAAAAAACAATTTTTATATATAAAATTTTATAAAGTTTTTACACAAACAAAACTAATGTAGTCGAAATTAGATGTGTAACTAGGGGAAAAATCTTTATATCAAGTTTCTCTGATAAAGGTCTCATGCAAGATCTGTAAGGAATTATGGCTACATTCCTTTAAAGCTCTTTCTTATCAAATACTTATTAGATCTTCACAACAGCCTATAAGTAGGTAGAGGTCCATCATCATTTAGAAAATAAGGAAACTGAGTACCAGTGATTTGCTCATGGTAACTCAGCATATCATTGTTTCAGTGCTATGCCTCTAGCAAGTGTTTTGTATTTTGTCCTAAAGCAAATTAAATGACTAGAGTACTTTAGAAATAAAAGACTCTTGGGGATATAATATTTATGTATGGTGAGATGACAAGAGGACATAAAAATATAATTTGATCAACTTCCATGTCACTGGAAAAATTTATCATTTGGAATAATAGTGTGTATGTAGAATTAATATATTGATAACTTGAAGCTAATTACTGTTTGAAAATCAGTGTTGACAAATGAGTAATATAACCTAACCTGTTAATTAAGACCTGACTCAGAATAACATTGTGAATTTGATTGTTCTTTCCAAGACTTCTTAGAGGAAAAGTTTGCCACTTGCCCTGAAGCATACATAAGGAAGTTTCTCAGTGGGCTCTTGGGGAGTTAAATAGCTGAGCAAGTTAAATAAGCAAGCAGGTTTTCAGCCTGCTTCACTAACTGCTCAACACTTTTTCCAAAGGAAGGGATTCTCCTATGTGTCTATATGCTGTTTTTTTCAAATAAATTCATATGCCTAATTGGCTTTCTTACTAATTTATTATAGAGTTTAGCCCAAGAATTGCAAGCTGAAAATTGGTCCCAGTTGAATTCGGAAATGCTTCTCACTTTTTTATAAGACAGTATGAGGCTGAGGCATCTAGGTGTCACAGTTGCTAGAGCTCTGGACATGGACTCAGGAAGACTCCTGAGTTCAGATTTAATTTCAGATAACTCTGTGACCCTGAGCAAGTCACTTAACCCTGTTTGCCTCAGTTCCTCATCAGTAAAATGAGCTGGAGAAGACAATGACAAACCACTCTAGTATTGTTGCCAAGAAAACCTCAAGTGGGGTCACAAAAATCACTTCTGAAATAATTGAACATGAGGCAGGGGGAAGATTTTGGATTTTGATTCCCATTAACTGTGGGAGCCTGCAAGTCACTTTACCTCTAAGCTTAGTAATGATAGTTCTGCAAGAAGTTACTCTCATTTAACTGTCTTATTGAAAAGGACAGCTTCTGGAGCGTCTAGGTGGCTCAGTGGATAGAGCACTGGCCCTGGAGTCAGGAGTACCTGAATTCAAATCCGGCTTCAAACACTTAAGGATTACCTAGCTGTGTGCTCTTGGGCAAGCCACTTAATCCCATTTGCCTTGCAAAAACCTTAAAAAAATAAAAAGAAAAGGACAGCTTCCTTCCAACTAACACTGTGCTAGAGTGAAATATTTAGATATGGCATAGTATCTGCCTTCATGGAGCTTATAACTTGAATAAAACTGATAAATTCCTTTACTTAAAAGTATTATGATATGAAAGTGTTTAGCCCTCTCAAAGAATTAAATAGATGTGTTAGAGCTGGCCCAGTTTGTTTCTTCAAATCACCATTGTGCCTACACTTAAAACCATATCACTGTCATCCTTCAGATGTCTAAACCTTTGCGTTCCATTCCTGGTTTTTTATCTTTCCTTCCTAATAGCATTAGGATGATCCTTTCCATTTTAAAGAGTACAATGTTTGAGATTATTTTATAGGAGTGGGTGGCTGTGATTTAAGTCATATCATTCAAAAGATTCCAATGTTATTTAGTGAGATTCTTTGTAAATACATGTGGCAGAAGAATTCTGCATGATTTGAGGGTGTTTGTGATTTATACTATAAGGGAACATGAACAATAATATAGATCAGATGTGTCCAACCCTCAACCTGTGAGTTGCATGCAGCCCTCAAAGCCCATTCATGCATCCTGCATTACATAACTGGAAAATGAAGGAATGGATGAACATTTTATGTCAACATTGCAAAATCACAGCTCAATAGGTAGATGCACTGATAGTGAAAAAGCAGGTTATTGTTCATATTTAAAATGGTATATTCTTATTTTTGTTTAAAAATAAATGTTTTAAGGTGGCGCAGTGGATGGAGCACTGACTGGCCTTGGAGTCAGGAGTACCTGAGTTCAAATCCGGCCTCAGACACTTAATAATTACCTAGCCGTGTGGCCTTAGGCAAGTCACTTAACTCCATTGCCTTGCAAAAACTAAGGAAAAAAATGTTTTAATATTATCTCATTTTAAAAAAATTTAAGCAATGAGGTTAAGTGGCTTGCCCAAGGTCACACAGCCAGGCAGTTATTAAGTGTCTGAGGATGGATTTGAACTGAGGTCCTCCTGACTCCAGGGCTTGGTGTCCTATCCACTGCTCCACCTAGTTGCCTCTCTATTATTTTTATTATATTTTACTATGTTTTATCATGCCTTATTACAGTATTACATTTGATTGGTAATATGAGTCATATTTTAGTCATAAATAAATAATAAATTCTATGTTCAGCCCCTGACAAGTTTTTATTGGGCGATGTAGCCCAGATGAGCTATCCTAAATTAACCTCCTCATTTGATCAGAAACTGAGGTCCTGTGAGATGTAACTTGGTCAAGATTATACAGATAATCAAATTTACTAAGCACCTAGTACTACATGCTGGGAATATAATTGAAAGCAGAAAGCCCTTGCCTTCAAGGAATTTACTTTGAGTGAAGGAAGCCTACCTGGAAAGGAGAGTGGAGTGGAGTAGAGTGGGGAGAAGATAGACCTGTGCCATCTATGGAAGAGGAAACAACGGGGTGCATGGGTTTTAGACATAAAGAGCAATACCATAGATAAATTAATACATCAAAAAATACTCCCATCTATCTGATCTATGGAAAAGGGATAAATTTATGAATAAACAAGAATTAAAACATATAAACTGCAAAATGAATGATTTTGGCTATATTAAATTAAAAAAGGTTTTACACAAATAAAATCAATCCTGCCAAAATTAGAAGGAAAGCAGAAAGCTGGGAAACAATCTTCACAACCAGGAATTCTGCTAAAGGTCTCATTTCTAAAATACATAGAGGATTGCATCAAATTTACAAGATCAGAAGATCAGAAGTCATTCCCAATTGATAAATGGTCAAAGGATATGAACAGTTTTCAAATGAAGAAATTAAAGCTAAATATGATCATATGAAAAAATGCTCCAAATCACTGTTGATTAGAGAAATTCAAATTAAAACAACATGAGGTATCATCTCATACCTATTAGATTAGCCAAGGTGAGAAAAAGGGAAGATGATCAATGTTGGAGAGGTTGTGGGAAGATTAGGACATAGATGCTTTGCTGGTGGAGTTGTGAATGGACCCAACCTTTCTGGAGAGCAATATAGAACTATGTCTAAAGAGCAATAAAACTGTTCTTACCTTTTTACCCAGCAATTCCAATCTAGGTTTATAGCCAGAAGAAATTGTAAAAAAAAAAAAAAAAAAAAATGGGAAAAGTTCCAAAATTTTCATTGCAGCTCTTTTTTGTAGTGACAAAGAATTGGAAATTGAGGGGATGCCCATCAATTGGGGAATAGCTAAACAAGTTATGGTACATGAATACTGTGGAATATTATTGTTCTATAAGAAATCATAGATGGTTGGTTGGACTCTAGAGAAGCACAGAATGACTTACAGGATCTGATGCTGAGTGAAGGGAATAGAACCAAGAGAACAACGTACACATCAACAACATTGTGAGATGAACAACCTTGATGGAAGCAGCTCCTCTTGACTGTCCAGAGAGCGAGGACAACTGTATTTGAGTTGTTGTGGACTATAGTATCCCCAACCAAAGGAACACAGAAACACACAGAAAACACAGAAGAAGAAAAGAACACTCCTATCGAATCTGCTGAACACGTTATAAAAATTATCTTATGTATCTCTTTCCCTCAATCCTAATTCTTCTTGTCAAAAATTGCTAATTTGTAAATGTGTTTAACAAAATATGTTTGTAAAATGCTAACCTGACTGTTCCCTATTGAGGAGAATCGGGATGGGAAGGGAGGGTGGAGGGAAATTTTGTAACTTGGAAATATGTATGTACAAATGGATGAAAATAAATTTAAAAATAAAAAAAGGAAACATGGGGTGCAGTCTGGAGCAGAGGGAAGGCTGGCTGGGTATTAAGAGCAGGCTTCTCAGGGAGAGGCAAGTGGTGACTAAAACAGAAGCCAAATTTAGCTTCAAATCTCTGTTTTAGGGTTAATCTCAGTGGGTTACCCTGACGTCCCCTTTTAACTTGCCAGTAATTTTCATTTTGTTTTAGTAACTGTTCTTAATCAAATTAAAAGAGGAACCTGAGTAATCATCTACCTAACTTTCTTCTAAGTGTGTGTATACCCTTTGTTTAAATCTGCCAGTCTGTACACTGATCTCTAAGTCTCTTTCTCTTCTCTGAGACTTTCCTAAGCTACCAGACATAGATAAATCTTGTCAGCCAGCATTTATAAAATGCCTTCAGCCTGCCAGGCTTGTGCTAAATTCTGGGGAATTGAAAGAAAGGGAAAAAGAATCCAGTCTTTGCTCTAAAGATTCAGTCTAAGGGAGGTGACTACATGAAAACAATTTACAAACAAGATATGTACAAGATAAATTGGAGATAATCTTAGAAGAAAGATACTAAAATTAAAATCCTTCAGGTAGGCAAAAAATTAATTATAAACCCTCTCTAAATGTAGACACTGTAATAGTAAGCCCTCAAGATACAAAAAAGGCAAAAGACATTCTCTGTCCCAGTGGGGGAGACAACAAGTAGACAAATATGTACAAACTTTATACACATTAAAAAGAGGTAAAACGCTGGAATTAAGAGGGATTTGGGCAAGATTTCCTGTAGAAGATGGGACTTTAGTTGGGATTTAAAGGAATCAGGGAAGTGAGGAGGAGGGAGAGTTGTCTAGGCTTGGTAACAGAAAATGACCTGAAGCCAAGAAATGGAATGTCTTTCATGGCCCATTAAGCAAACCTGTATCACTAGATCTGAGAGTGTTAGGTAGGGAGGTAGATATAAATGGAAAACAGGACTGGGATAGGTGTTCTTCCTGAGAGAGGGTTTTATGATTGACTTCCCTTCTCCTTCCCATCAGATCATGTCCACCTACCTCACTGCCTGACCAGGTAAGCTCTTAATAAAAACCTATTAATTGATCTCACTACCTCTCCAGCTGACCTCTTCTGATTATAAATTGCCAGGATACTGTACTTTATGTCTCATTTTTGTGCTCTTTCTATCAGTCCAGGTTTTCTCTTTCTTTTGAAGAACATTCCCCTTACTTTAGCATAGCTACTTTGCTACCTGGATTTTTTTTTTTTTTTGCATGATTCTTTGACAGGGGTGGCTTATGCAAATCATGCCTCTGGCTGCTCACTTTTCTCCTCCAAGTTGACAGGTGTGTAGGTGCTCACAAAAGCATCACTGTTACTGTTCTGGAAAACAATTCTTAAACCTACCTCAGGAACTGATTAGTATAAAGATTAAAGATTTGCCTCTAGAATTTGTGGAACTGAGCCTTTCGGGAGGGAACATAATGCCTGGAAAGGATAACCATGGCTGACTTTGGCTACTCTGAAACTGTATGAAGGCCAGATAATGCTTAGTCCCTGAGTTGGCGGCTTCGGGGACATGTCTTGTTTTCTAAAGTAAACTCCAGGTTTGACCTAATGTGTCCTTAAAGTGGGAGAGTATTTATGTAATGTGATTTGAAGAGAGATGAGGACAAAGACTTCTTTGCTTAAAATATCAGCCGCCACTTACTTTCTACTATTGTAGTTTCACTCTTGGAATTAGCACTGGCCCCACCAGGTAGTGACTAGCACTAGTACTGAATCTGCCATTAAGTAACTGGTATTATATTGGGTAAGTCATTTATTTCTCTGGATCTCAGTTTCTTGATTTATAAAATAAGAAGTTTAGACCAGGTAACTTCTAAGGATTCTTCTATCTTTAACTTTTTTTACTTCTGTTTGATGATTC
This sequence comes from Macrotis lagotis, assembly GCF_037893015.1. Lineage (NCBI taxonomy): Eukaryota > Metazoa > Chordata > Mammalia > Peramelemorphia > Peramelidae > Macrotis > Macrotis lagotis. The sequence goes on from NC_133661.1 coordinate 154,717,426, forward strand.
TTGAACATCTCTGTATCTCTTCATCTTTTCCTCCAAGCAATTAAGATTTTTCATAATAATGGTTGTTTACCACTAGACCCAAGGGATGATTTGGATTTACACCAACTGGACAGCATTTGGCAACTAGCCAGGGCCCGTATATGGTTGGGGGAGTGGGGTTGGAAGGCACCATTGTTTTGTTTGTCCCATTAATTATTGACACACTGAGTATTCATTTCCATTTCTACTTCAACCATTTATTTGACTAGCTTTTGTGAATTGTGTGATCCATTGATTGGAGATGGCTTTGAGGTGTAGCACAAAGTGCTCTAAATTGAGAATCAGTAGAACTGGGTTCTGGAAGTCACATTTAACTGTGACCTTAGGCAGACCACATCCCTTCTGGGCCTCAGTTTTTTCTGGGAAATGAAGGGATTATTTTTGAAGATCGAAGAGCTCTTCAGGGATAACATTCTTTGATTGTATGTTATTCCCTATTTAATCCATTGAGCTGTAAATGAAAGATAATAAATGATTTGGAGTATTCAGGCTCAGCAGGTGGATGAAATAGAAGAGAGATATGTTCATGTTCATAGGATCCACCTTTTTCCATTTATTTCACTTTGTCTTTGGTGTTTTCAGAGCTCAGATGACAGCTCTTGGGTTTTTCCCCCATTTTCCTAGTTCAAGCCTATAATTTTCTTGTATCTCAGTGAACTATGTTTACTGCAAGGCAGCCATGTGCATAATTTGTACTAACAATGGTCTATTTTATCTATGTTGTGGTGAACATGATAGAACTGGTCACAGCTGTTCTCTAGAGAAGAGGTATATGTGGGTGTGCAGTGGGGGAGAGAGTGAATGAGAAAAGGAGGCTGTTACTGCATATTTTCTCTTTACTGACTTACATGTCCGTCTGCCCATTTCATCTAGAACAGTGGACTCTTTGGGATCCTGAAAGCTAATGAGAATGGAGGGACAGCTACAGAGGCATTTGGGTCATGGGAGGGAGACTAGAGGGAGAGTTGAAGCCAGATAAATATTGGAGTTGAGTAGAAGGGACAGATCATTTCATTACAGAGACTTTCCTATTCAGGGAGTATTTTGTCTTTGTTTTTTCTTGTCCTTTGGAAACTTGCCTTTTCCTGGATTGGATTTTTAAATTTTAAATATATATATATATATATATATATATATTCATCATTCAAGAGCTTCTGTATTTATTTAGTAATGATGATGATGATGGTGTGCTTTTACATTTAAATAGTGCTTCTACCTTTTCAGAGTATGATCTCCATCCATTGACTTATTTGCTCCTTAATAATACTCGATGAGGGAATATTATTCCCATTTTACAGAGGAAGAAACAGACTTAGAGAGGTGTAGTGACTTAGAAGTCTTAAAATTAGAATGATCCTAACAATTGCCTAGGTGTTTGACTGATGAGGAGGTTCCAAAGAAGAGAATTGACTTGCTCAATTGTAGTTAACACCGGAGCCATGACTAAAATCCAATTACCTCAACTCCTAGTCTATTTTTTTTTCATTATTGCACCCCTTTCTCCTGCCGCCCCACATTGTTGTAAAATCACTATAGTTTTTACTGTGTGAGACTACTGTGTCTCAACTGTACAGCTGTACAGAGGTGTCCATACAAAGCCAGACTTATTTTTTCTACCTGACAGTGGTATAATCACTGTCCCCTCATCTTTGCAAATGTTCTCAGGCAGAAAAATGATTACATTAGAATTCATTAACATGCCATGTAGGGAGTTTGGGATAACATCATAATATATGACTATGAACTGCTCTAAGTCATTATATATGTCTGCTACCAAGAATTCTCAGGGAGTTCTATTTTTAATTTTGTATAAGGACAGTTGCTTTCTTTGCAAGTAATACATAATCTATTACCTGGCTATTGCTAGTATTTTAATAGTTTTTCCATTTATTAGTTAAATTGAGCACCTCCTTCAACAATTGCCTATAAAAAAATGAGACTTTTCAGGTGGACCTCCTGAGGTTTCCAAAGTGACTCTCACATAGCTAGTTGGGATCTAAAGATTCTGTCTGTTTCATGAGTTCTTAAAAACATTGTGACAGTCTTCTTTGAAGGTAGGATCTAGGAAAAAATGGAACGAAACTGTACAATGTATCCCATCAAAGCACATATACTCACACATCTCAGATACAAGGTAAAGACCCCAGATTGATTCTGAGTGACCCACTAGAGTTTGTTTGACCGCCCCTCCCCCCACTTTGGTACTCAGATGGAAGGTAGTATAAAATCAATTTTTCTTTTACCTTCCTAAGAATCAAGGGTGTATCATATCTGTCCAGTAATGTTTATAGAAAAATGAATGATACCTTGATCCTAGGCATTACTCTCAGCCTTGAAGAGCCCTAGAATTCTAAGATTTTAAGAGCTGAATGCTATCTAAAATTTAATCCAGCCTCCTTGGTTTATGGGGCTCCTAGAACTGAAATAATTTTTATCTAAGGTCATATAATAGCGGAGACTAGAGTAGAACCTGAGTTTCCTGACTCAGAGGCCAGGTCTCTTTTCCCTATTGTTGTTTTCTCTCCTCTGCCAAAGAGAAGGGGTCCCTAACTAATTTTTATTTTATTCCCTAGTAAATTTCATGGGTTGTTTCACTGGGAGAATTTTCATTCTGTGTGGGTCTGTCTCTTTGGGACAGGACTAACCTTGAGGCGCTGCAGAAGAAGCTGGAGGAATTAGAACTTGATGAACAGCAGCGCAAGCGTCTGGAGGCTTTTCTCACTCAGAAACAGAAAGTCGGTGAGCTCAAGGATGATGACTTTGAGAAGATCAGTGAACTGGGAGCCGGAAATGGTGGTGTGGTGTTTAAAGTTTCGCACAAACCATCTGGCCTGATCATGGCAAGAAAGGTGAGCTTTGTGATTTCTGAACTGGAGGCATGAAAGATTCTCACTTGGCTTGTGTTTTTCTCCAAGAAACCTTCCTTGATCCCTTAGTAATAACTCCCTAAACCCTGAGACTGAACTTCATATAACACTTTGGCACTGGCACTTCTGCATCACAGTAATACAAAATATATGATGTGTGTGTGTGTGTGTGTGTGTGTGTGTGTGTGTGTGGTGATTTTCTCCTACTCTAAGCTCTCTGTACAGGCAGGGAGCATATCTTAACTAATTTTTGTACTTGAGGGGATTTAAACAGTGGACTCCTCATTGTCTCTAGACTAAATTCCATATTCCTTCACTTGGTCTTTGAGACTCTTCCTAATGTGACCTTTTTATTCTCTAGTCTAGAGATACTCTTCATATCTCTCACTGCTCCCCTGTACAGCCTCTACTTCGGTTAAGCTGGCCTTTTCACTGGCTCCCAAATAGAAGTTGCTCATTATTGCCTCTCTGCCTTTAATCATGTCATTCACTAAATCTGTCCTATCCATCTTTTTTTTTTTTTGCAAGGCAGTGGAGTTAAGTGGCTTGCCCAAGGCCGCACAACTAGGCAATTATTAAGTGTCTGAGGTCAGATTTGAACCCAGGTACTCCTGACTCCAAGGCCAGTGCTCTATCTACTGTACCACCTAGCCACCCCTCCCCTTGTCTTTTAAGACCACTTCCAGTTTCCTCCCTTAGGAGAGGTTTCTGACTTCCCCACCCCAAGTCTATCTCTGCTCAGTCCTCAGAATGTAGCAGCCCAGCCTGCATTCCTTTAGTTATGACTCCTTCAGTCACAAACACAAGCCTTGACTTTCTGTGTTTTGGGGTGGAGGGGTGGGGGGGGGTAACATGTTTATAAAAACTTGCCTCTTTCCTTTTAAAAAATTTTCTTCCTATTAAGAGCCTCAGCAGTTTGTTGTCATTGTTTTTAACAGCTGATTCACCTGGAGATCAAACCAGCAATACGGAACCAGATTATACGAGAGCTGCAAGTCCTGCATGAATGCAACTCTCCATATATTGTAGGGTTTTATGGGGCCTTTTACAGCGATGGGGAAATCAGTATCTGCATGGAGCACATGGTAAGTGTTTAGGTTCTCTAGTGGGACCAGTAGTCCAAATCTAGTTAGATCATTGACCTAGGGAGAGCCCAGGCTTTACTGCTGTCTTATATGGCATTGCTCTGGCCATAAGATCAGTCCTCATTAGTATCCTCTCATTTGCTCTCATTCTCTCCCATATAACTCTGTTATTTGAGGGAAATGATCATATAATGAAGTACTTGGGAGAATCAGTATTAAAAAACTTCTGGTTCCTTCTCTTTCTATTTTGCACAGTGTTTCCATTTGTTACAGTTCTGAAGTTCCATAGACTAGCACTGACCTGGGGAAAGGAAACTTGGATCACACTAGAATGTGAAAGATCCTATGGCCAGTTTCATAATTTTGGCATTTTTTAAAAAACTCAATATTTTAAATGATCAAGATGTGCTGTATAAATTCTTCCAGACATCTGTCATGTTTTGTTGGTGCCATATAGACTGTAGATTCTGAAAAGCTTTTTTTCTTTTTGTCTACAGGTTATTCAGAACTCTCCTCCTGCTTATCCAGGAGGGAGGGAGTTTTCTGTGAAAATATACTTTAGTTTAATGATTGTTATTTTCACATACACACACTCACCTCCCTAGTAGTAAAGCACTCCTTTATGAGGAAGTATGCAAGTACACTTATGTTTTAATACCGTGAAATGATTTTTTAAAAAATTATTCAGCTGGATCTTAGCCTTCCTTGAGATGGTATCCTTTTCTTTCCCTATGTACTTTTGTGTTGGTTAACACAGTCTCCAGCCCTGGCTTGTAAACTTTGGATGCAAGTGTGTGATTGTCAAATGAGGACCTGAAAACTAAAGTGGGGAGGAAGGTGTGATAATTAAGAGCCAGGGACTGGAAAGGCAAGAGCAACCTCCTCTTTAGGCTCTGCCAGAAAGATGGAAAATGTGTGTGGAATGACCAGGGATTTCAAGCCAGCCAGAGCTCTGGACTTTACTCTTCTCATATATGAAATGAGAGATTGAGGCTTAATTATTATGGTTCTGAGAATCACTATTACCAAAACTAGAATTGATAGTTCTGTTGAATGCCACCTTGCCCAGCCCATATGAGGCTAATTGAGAGAGTCACATTTTAGAAGGGATAGTGATAAGTTTAAGAGCAGTGAGGAGAATTTCTGGATCTCATAACCAGCAAGATCTCAGCCCAGAAATTTTTTTCTGGTAGTCAGCCCCCTCAGACTTCTCCAAAGTAGCAATTTTGTAGAAGAGATACATTTTTGTATAGTCCAGGACAACCAAAAAGCTATATTGAGGTAACAATCTGATGAAACAAGAACAGAAAAGGCCAATTCCCAGTTTTCAGCTGACTATTCAGTGTACTGATCTAGATGCTAAAGAGCAGGTAAGGCAGCATGAAATGAAAAGATATTAATGTTTATGTAGAACAAGGGTTCTCAATTTAGGGTCCAGGAACTTGTTTTTTAAAATTTTTTGATAGCTGAATTTTAATATAATTAGTTTCTTCTGTAATCCTGCATTTTTATTTCATATATTTAAAGAATTGTTCTGAAAAGGCCTCTGTTTTACCAAAAAACTTAACCATCTAAGAGAGCCTTGAGGTTTGCAAGGAGATTTATATATATATATCTTGTTCCAGTTGATTTTCATAGCAAACCTATGAAAGGTGGGTGCTCTTTTTACTCCCATTTTACAGATGAGGAAACTAAGACTTAAGAGATTGTGACTCAAAATAGGAAAAAAAGGGAAATGTAATGGGAGAAAGAAAAAGGAGAGGGGGAATAGGCCAAGATATCTTATATAATAATTTTTTTCTTTATTACAATGAGCTATTGCAATGATATGGAAGGGGGAAGGCAAGGGGCAATGAGGGAATCTTTGTTCTCATCAGAGGTGGCTAGGAGAGGAAACAGCATGTATACTCAGTGGGGTATAGGCATCTGGAGTAAGAAGAAAAGAGGGGGACAGGGGGAAGGAGGGATGTGAGTGATGGAGGAGAGGATGGACCATAGTGGGGAGAGTGGTCAGATATAACACATTTTCCTTTTTACTTCTTTCAAGGGGCTGGGATTGGATGGCCTGTCTGGGACCATAGGGCCAGGTGGATGCTGGGCCTAAGGGGTGGTATGGGGGCTCAGGGCCTCTTGGCCCCAGGACCAGGGATCTGTCTGCTGTGCCACTCAGCTACCCTACAGCAGAGTCAGAGTGAGAGGAGAGAGAAAATATAGTACATGGTAGCAGAGAAATATGAAAGGAGGGAGTTGCAATCAGAAATTGGCAACAGTGGAAAAATATAGTAGTAACTTTTGTGATGGACTTATCATAAAGAATGTGATCTACCTGTGACAGAGTTGTTGGTGTTGGAACAAAGACTGAAGCACATTTATTATTATTATTATTATTATTATTATTATTATTATTATTATTATTATTATTATTATTATTGGGGGGGTGCAGGGCAAATGGGGCTGGGTGGCCTGCCTGGGGCTACATAGCAGGGTGATCTTTGGGTGTCTGAGGCCGGATTTGGACCCAGGTGCTCCTAGCTCAAGGGCCAATGCTCTGTTTGCCACCCAGCCACCCCTACTATTATTACTATTTTATTTTGGGTCTTTTTTTTTTTTTTTTGGTTTTTGCAGGGCAGTGGGGTTGGGATGGCTTGCATGTCCACGGCTGGGTGATTGTTGGGTGTATGGGGCTGGATATGGGCTCAGGTGCTCCTGGCTCCAGGGCTGGAGCTCCGTCCATTGCGCCACCTGGCCATACCTACAATTATTACTATTATTATTTTTTTAATTTTAATTTTTTTCTCTCCCCTTTACTTTATCACTCAAGTGAGTCTATATTTTGTGGGGGGAGGAGTATTCTGTTTACTCTTAAACAAGAATATTTTATTAATGTATAAAAAAACATTTGTACCAAAAGAGAATAAATATATAAAAAAAGAGATTGTGACTCAGTTACCCAGGGTTTTTGTTGTTCAGTTGTTTTTCAGTTGTACCTCACTTTTCATGACCCCATGTGGCGTTTTCTTCACAAAGATACTTGAGTAGTTTGCGTTTGTTTCTCTAGCTCAGTTTAAAGATGAGGAACTGCAGCAAACAGGGTGAAGTGACTTGTCCAGGGTCAAATAGCTAGTAAGTTTGAGTAAGTATTTGAGGCAAATCAGGGACTTCCAAACTTCATGGGGAAGTTTGGGTTTTTATGTTCTAGGATTTCATGAACAGATAAGTACATTTTTTTGTCTACTGTCTTCTACATAATTTTGGAGACTATTCTTCTGCAATCATTCCATGTGGAACAGATACAGTCTTTGATGGAATTTGAGCCTCTCCTATTAGTGATACCCAGAGGTTAGTCAGTTTTTATCAGCATCTAGTTTTTTTAATGCAGAAACACAAATCCTGACCCTAAAGGCTCCCCAACAGAAGACACCTCATGCATGAGCCAGTGAATGAAGTTGGTCCTGGATGATGAGTAACCAGAATAACATAGCATAACCTGGGAGGACCAGGCAGTCAGGTTTGGGTTAAACAGTAGCTTATTCTGATCCAAAAAATATGCAAATAATGAAGTCAAGTAGAACTCTGTGTCATATTTGAGCAGACAGACAAGAAGCTAACTAGATTAGAGAGTCAAATTCAGAAGCTAAGATGAGCTAGGAAGTTTTCACCAAAGAGAAGGGCAGTCTTTTTTTTTTTTTTTTAAGATTTTTCAAGGCAATGGGTTTAAGTGGCTTGCCCAAGGCCACACAGCTAGGTAATGATTAAGTGTCTGAGGCTGGATTTGAACCCAGGTACTCCTGACTCCCAGGCCAGTGCTCTATTCACTGCACCACCTAGCTGCCTCGAAGGGCAGTCTTAAAGTAAAAAAGGAAAGCTTTCTATTTGTGACCTTGATAGCCTAAGAAATTGTTCTTCAACCCAGAAGCTTGTATCGTACAGTAGGAAATTGAGGTCTAGAAATTCTATCTTGGCCCAATTCACACAGTTCTGTGGAAGACTACAAACCAGAACTTGCCTACTAGCCCAAGGTTCTTTGTATTGTATATTACATTATGTATGACACAAAATTTTTTATAACCATTGTCCTCTTCTCCCTTTCTTTCATTTTATCCTTGGCTTTAATTAAAAATACTTAGGTTTTTTTTTTTTAGGTGTTTGCAAGGCAATGGGGTTAAGTGGCTTGCCCAAGGCCACACAGCTAGATAATTACTAAGTGTCTGAGACCGGATTTGAACCCAGGTACTCCTGACTCCAGGGCCGGTGCTTTATCCACTGTGCCACCTAGCTGCCCCCCTTAGTATCTTTAAATTGTGTAAGTCCTCATGGGAGTTGCCATAACACTTCCCAGTTTGAGCTTTTGGTTGAAGGAAGAGATATAATGGTAACTTTACTTGCTACTGTCTTGCTCAAGTGATGAAATTGGGACTCCTCTGATAAGTAGATCGTTATGTTGTAAGAATTTTTGAACTAATGTTTTCATAAAGCATTTGCTTCTTCTTTAGAAAAACCTTCACAAAGGCACTATTAACTTAGATTATAATTAGCTGCTAAAAATAAGTACAATTTAGGCAGTTTTATTCACTTAGGGCCCCTTAGCAACAGTGATAGAGAATTAGAAAGGTGGGAAGGTTAATATTAGTCAGCTCTTGATTTTCATTGTGACTTCTCCAGCAACTCTTTCTTTCTTTTGACTTGATTATGACATTGTTACCTCTTCACTTTGAGCCATTTCTTTTAGAGATGGCTAATTGGCCCAGGAGATAGGACCCTGATCCCAGGTTTAAAATCCCTTCGGTTCTAAAATGTGAATAAATAAGAGGACCTAACTCCTTGGTTTGTTGGGAGAATCGATGAAATATATTTGTAAAATGCTTAGCAGAGGGCCTAACATGTAGTGGCTACATAAGAAATATTTGTTTTCCTTCCTTCCTTTTTTCCTCTTTTAACAATGTCATTATTTCTATTTTTAGTCCAGAAAAGGAAAGAATATCAGGATATCTTTTTAATTTTTATAAAAATAACTTTTCTGGGTTATTCTTCACATAACAAATGCCAAAATTAACTTACTTCCCTTCTACCTCTTATTTTTCGTACTTCTCTTTTGTACTTCTCTCCAAATTAAAAAAAATCTCAAATTTGTATATTAAAGCAAAATAATTCTATATGTTGTTTACATCCAAAAAATATCTCATTCTGCAGTTTGAATTCATCACACTTCAGTTAATCTATAATGAAGATTAATTATTTCATTAATTATGTAAAAGTACTGTATAAATTACTCTCCTGGTTTTATTCATTTCACTCTGCATTAGTTCATACAAGTCTTTCCAGGATTCTTTGAATCCATTCCTTTTATTCTTATGGGGCACAATAATGTTCTATTACATTTATATGCCATAATTTGTGCAGACCTTACTCCTAATTTTTTCCAGTTCTTTGCTATAGTCAAAGTTACTGCCATAAATATTTCTGAGATATTATTCTAAAATTGTTTTCCTGATTAGATGGGACATTTCACAGCTTCACCATCAATGGTCTAGTGTCCATTGTCATTCTTTTTGTTTGTTTTTGGTCAACTTTGTTGGTTTAGTGGTTGTGAGAGGTGATATTAGATGGTTTTTAAATTTGCATTTGTTGTTATTAATGATTTGGAGCATTTTTCTATGGATATTGCTAGTTTACATTTCTTCTGACTAACATTTTTTCCAATTATATACAAAGATAATTTTCAACATTCATTTTTTTTCCTTTTAAAGATTTTATTTATTTTGAGTTTTACAATTTTTCGCCTAATCTTGCTTCCCTCCCCCTACAGAAAGCAATTTGCCAATCTTTACATTGTTTCCATGGTATATATTGATCTAAATTGAATGTGATGAGAGAGAAATCGTATCCTTAAGGAAGAAACATAAAGTATAAGAGATAACAAGATCAGACAATAAGATATCAGTTTGATTGTTTCTAAATTAAAGTTAATAGTTCTTGGTCTTTGTTCAAACTCCACAGTTGTTTCTCTGGATACAGATAGCATTCTCCATTGTAGACAGCCCCAAATTGTTCCCGATTGTTGCACTGATGGAATGAACAAGTCCATCAAGGTTGATCATCGGCCCCATGTTGCTGTTAGGGTGTACAGTTTTTTTCTTGTTCTGCTCATCTCGCTCAGCATCAGTTCATGCAAATCCCTCCAGGCTTCCCTGAATTCCCATCCCTCCTGATTTCTAATAGAACAATAGTGTTCAATGATATACATACACCACAGTTTGCTAAGCCATTCCCCAATTGAAGGACATTTACTTGATTTCCAATTCTTTGCCACCACAAACAGGGCTGCTTTGAATATTTTTGTACAAGTGATGTTTTTACCCTTTTTCATCATCTCTTCAGGGTATAGACCCAATAGTAGTATTACTGGATCAAAGACTTATGCATGTTTTTTTGGTTGCCCTTTGGGAATAATTCCAAATTTCTCTCCACCAACAATGTATTAGTGTCCCAAATTTCCCACATTCCCTTCCAACATTGATCATTGTCCTTTCTGGTCATATTGACCAGTCTGAGAGGGTGTGAGGTATCTCAGAGATACTTTAATTTTCATTTCTCTTAATAAGTAATGATTTAGAGCAGTTTTTCATATGACTATGGATCACTTTGATTTCCTCATCTGTAAATTGCCTTTGCATATCCTTTTACCATTTGTCAGCTGGGGAATGGCTTTTTTTTTCAAATATGACTCAGTTCTCTGTATTTTTTAGAAATGTGTCCTTTGTCAGAAATGCCAGTTGTAAAGATTGTTTCATAGTTCATTACATTTCTTTTGATCTTGGTTGCAGTCATTTTGTCTGTGCAAAAGGCTTTTTACTTTAATGTAATCAAAATTATCTAGTTTGTTTTTAGTGATGTTCTCCATCTCTTCCTTGGTCATAAACTGCTTCCCTTTCCATAGATCTGACAGGTAAACTACTCCTTGATCTTCTAGTTTGCTTATAATACTTTTTCTATGTCTAAATCCTGTATCCATTTGGATCTTATCTTGGTATAGGGTATGAGGTGTTGGTCTAAACTAATCAACATTCATTTTTATGAGATTTTGAATCCTGTACTTTTTTCCCTTTTCTCCCCCAATCCTAAGATAGTAAGCAATATGATATAGGTTATGTATGAACAGTCATGTTAAACATTTCCATGTTAGTCATGTTGTGAAAGAAAAATCAGAACAAAAGGGAAAAACCATGAGGAAAAAAACCAAAAGAAACAAAAGTAGTATGCTTTGATCTTCATTTAAATTCCAATCAATATTGCTTTCTCTGGATGTGAATAGCATTTTCCATCATGAGAATTTTGGAATTTACTTTGATCATCATGTTTCTGAGAGAGCTAAGTCTGTCATAGTTGATCATTGCTTATTGCTGTAAATGTGTACAATGTTTTCCTAGTTCTGCTCATTTCACTCAGCATAGTTCATTAAAAAAAATATCTTTCCAGGTCTTTCTGTAATCTGCCTGCTTTTCTTTTCTTATAGCACAATATAATCTCATATTTATATTCCACAATGTGTTTAGGCATTTCCATTTGATGATCATCCTATCAATATCCAATTTTTTACACCAGCACAAAAGGAAGTTAGCTTACTTTTCTTAGAGAATTGTATGCATATCATTTGACTATTTATTGGGGAATGACTTGTCTTGGAAATGAGAGCTTTGTCAGAGAAATTTGATGTCAGTATTTTTTTCTAGTTTTTTCTCTTGATTTTAAGTGATTTGTTTGTGCAGAACTTTTTAATTTATTGTAATCAAAATAGTTCTTTTTATCTCTTGTGTTCTCCATTACATGTTTGGTTAAGAATCCTTCCCATATCTGTAACTGTGAAAGATCTCTGATTTTTATCTCACTGACAGATCTCCAGTTTTCCCAGGAGTTATTTTTTTTAAAAGTAAGCTTCCTTACTTGGGTCTTTAGGTTTATCAAACATTATGTTGCTGGGTTTGTTGTATGCTTTTATATCTTGTATACCTCATATATTTTATGGATCAACTTTTCTATGTTTTTAGCCAACATCGAAGAATTTTTAATGATTATAGCTTTGTTAGTATATTTTGTAATCTGGAACTATAAAATCCTTTCCTTCCCTTTTTTTTTAATTTCTCTAGAGATTTGGTTTGAAATTCCTTTGACATTTTCTCCACATATGTTTATTATGCTTATTTTCTAGCTCTGTAAAGTTATCCTAATAAACTCATAAAGTTGGATATGACATTGAATAAATAGAATCAATCTAACCTAGGAGGCACAGAGGATAGAATGTTGGGCTTGGAGTTGGTCAGGAAGACTCATCTTCTTAAGTTCAAATTTGTACTCAAGACACTCACTAGCTAAAAATTCAATTATTAAGGATAAGTCACTTCACCTTATTTGCCTCAGTTTTTTCATCTGTTAGTTGATTCTGGAGAAGCGAATGGCCAACCAAATAGAGTTTCAAAGAAAGATTGAAAAGGACTGAATGTCAAATCCAGGAACAAGTAGGATTTCTCCAATTTTTTAGGTTTGTTTTTATTTCTATAAAGAATATTTTGTAGTTGTATTTTATAATTTCTAATTGTGTCATGATAGGTAGACTTCCAAATATTTTATTCCAAATATTCAGAATTATTTTGAAAGGAATTTTTCTCTCTTCCTTGGGATTTTTATTATTCATACAGAAACACTGATGATTTCAGTGAGTTTATTTTATATTCTGCTATCTTGAATGAATACATAACTACATTTTATTGAGTTGTATTTAATCTCCTTATAGTTAGTCTATATCTGCCTTTCTTTTTAATGTCAGCCTTTCCTTGGTTCATGTGTACACCAGGCCTAGCACCAAGTGGGTGCTTAGTCAGAGGTTGAGTGTTTATCTTGTTCAAGCTGGTGGAAAAAAACACTTTTGTGGAAAAAAACACTTTAGACTCATTTAATTACTATTGCTGGTGTTGAGTATTTTAAGTTTTCTGTTTCTTTTTCTGCCAGTTTTTAAAAAAATAATTATCCATTTTATCTAAATTTTCCAGTTTGTTGGCATATAACTAGGGCAAAATAATTTCTGACGATTTCCTTTATATTTGTTACTTGTGAATTTTTTATTATTTCTTGAGACTAGTATTCTGGTTTTCTATCCTTTAAAAAATCAGACAGGGGGCAGCTAGGTAGTTCAGTGAATAGAACACTGGACCTAGAGTTAAGAGGACCTGAGTTCAAATATGACCTCAGACATGTAATACTGTGTGACTTTGGGCAGGGGATAGAACATCATTTCAGATTCTGAAGAAAGTGGCAAATTAGATAAGGCTCTTTCAGAAATAATAGAATTTTAGTGCTGTCTGAATTGCTAGTTGTTGTGGTTTTATGATTCCTGATACTGTACCTTGAAGAAACTGAGCAAAAAACTGTTGATTTTTATATTTTCTTGCCAATTTCTCTTACTCACAAATTAGACCATGTGGTTGAGAGAGGCAAGATGGCTCTAGAGCAGTTACATTCTGTAGATCTAAAATCTTTAAGTACTTACTCAATTTTTACCTCCTCTAGGAAGTCTTCCCCAATAGCTCTACTGACAGTGATGTCTTTTCTGATCTCCTTTAATACTTGTTACAGAAGGCCTTATTATTTATCTTCATATGAGATATATATATCCTGTCCCTTTTGCATAACCTCACTATTTTATTTTTTGTTTTCCAAGTCTTTCCCTTGGGGATTTGCTACTATTGCCCTTTTTTTCCTCCCACAGTTTCAGAGGTGGGGTTCAAACTCTTCTCACCTGCTTATATGACCTCGTTCCTGAAGCTCTACCTCTCTGTCTTGTCTCATCAAACACTGCCTGGCTATTGGCCAAGTTTTGAAGTCCTCCAATTATTTCTGCACCAGGACTCACTGGGTGAGCATGAAAGATGGCAGTGTCTGTTCTTTCCAAGGGGAAGTACCTTGGTTAAACAGCTAGGTATTCGATGAAGGACCTGTATGCCGAGCTTTTTGATCGGTTCCTTGACTATCAAGGAATCACTTAAGAGTTCCTTGTTGTTTGGAGGATCCTTGTCATAGGGAAAGCTCTAAGTTCAAGACCTCATTGTTTCTTGAAAAAACTATAAAAGCTCCTGCAGGCATGGAACTGAGTTTATACTTTATTGTAGGTCTGATATTTAGTGCAATGCCCCATAAGAATGGTGGGGTTCAGTTAATGATAATAACTCACTCAGTGATCACACTTCAGCTTTAGGACATGAATCTGAATAGGTTTATGCATTGGGACCCACTAAAATCTCAAGCCAAATTGAAAAGGTTAGAAAACATTTGATATTTGGCATTACTCTTTGTGAAGTTTTTCTTTGGACTTCACTAATTGTATTAGAAGATTGCCATTTCCAGTTAGTATTTTTAGATGTCAAATTAATGCAGCTCATTGCCTTCTTTGAGTGTAAATTAAATTATTAGTTTATTGATAACTCATGAGAAGATGAATCATTGGCTCTATGATGAATCATTAGCTCTCACCTTTCCTGTAAGATCCTTGACAATTTTAGTTCAAAACAATCTTACCTTCTTTTGCATACTTCAAATCTGTATTATTCATGCTACTCATTTAGCTTCTTATTCATGAAATCTTTTATTTTATCTTAATAGGTTTAATTCTTATACTGTTTAATGTTGTACATGTCTTACATGCTTAACTAAATGGTAAATGGTTCATGACAAAAGAGAGTCTCATATACACTTGAACTATTTGATCACTTGGTATATTTTGTTGGTTGTTAAAAGAAAATGAAAGGACACTTATCTTTATCTAAAAGAAATGCTTGCTTTGCATTTCCTTCAACATGTCTGAAACAGAAACAAAATCAATAAACACTGTCATTTTATTCTTAGGATGGGGGATCTTTGGACCAGGTTCTTAAGAAGGCTGGAAGAATTCCTGAGCAGATCTTGGGGAAAGTTAGCATTGCTGTAAGTATTTATTTTCCTTGCAATTTTGCTTATGGTATGTTAATAAAGACAAGGAAGGAAGTAGATCATTTCAAGAAAAAAAAGGCTTTTGGAAAGCTTTTATTATTATTGACTCTTCTAGCTACTGTAATGAATGTCTGTGTCTCTTTCTATCTCTGTGTCTCTCTCCATTCGTATGTCACTTTACCTTTTTTAAACTTTGTGTGTTGACAATAAAAGTGATTTCTCTTTCTGAAGATAAGTTACAGAAATTCTTTTTAGACAGACCATCCTTTTAGGACAAGAGAATATGTGTTTTCTGTACTCTTTTCAAATCTATATCTCCATCTTCATTCAATCTGATTTTTCTAGCTGCCTGCTTGATATCTCCACTTAGATGTCATCTTACATCCAAAAAACCCTCAAACTTTGTCCTTTTTCCTTTCTTTCTCTCGCTTATCTTTGCTTAATATTCTTTTACTGGATAACATTTCTTGGACCATTTAAACTTAGTGGTATTGAACTTTTTTAAAATAATTTTTTATTGCTATCTTTGGGTTTTTTAATATCATTCATAGTTTTCCACAGTATTACTCTCCATTATTTCTCTTACAGAGATCTCCCATTTAATAAATAAGTTTTTTCAGTCAGGTTAAAAAAATAATCATAAATGATCAATGTATTTGAAAAAATAAGAAAGGACTTTTTTAGACTTTGTGCATTTGTCTAGCATTTGTGGATTTTCTGACCTCCAGTAAGGGGATGAGTAAAGTGTCTTCCCATCTCTCTTCTTTTGAACCATATAACCATGGGTTTTTTTGGGTTTTTTTTTCAACATTCACTTTTGATAGAGGGGGCTGTTGATTCTGTTTCCACTGGGTGTTTTTTTTTTTGTTTATATTATGTATCTTTTTATTTTCTTCACTCTTTATTCATTCTGCATCAGTACCTCCAGATCTTTACATGCTACTCTGCATAAATCACGTTTATATTTCTTTAGATCACTGTAACATTCTTCTCATATTGAACTTATATTGATAAATTTTTATATTTATTTGACCTTTCAACATAAATATCTATATTTCTTCTCTACCAGGTAATAAAGGGTCTTACATATCTGAGGGAGAAGCACAAGATAATGCATAGAGGTAAGGGCTTATATCTCATCATAAAATTTAACTTTTTTTTCTGTGACTGTTTAAGACAGTGTATTAGAGTGAATATATTATAACCTTTTTTAGTCATTGATATTATGAAATTTCTGGAACGTGAAGGAGGAGTGGTAGGGGAGGAAGGGAGAGGACTACTTGGTTTCAGTGAATCTTCTATCTCTTACATTCAAAACTGCTCTTATTCCCTTTTTCTAGTGGAAAGGCAATGAGGAAACCCAGGATATTGCCACACATGGCAGTGTCACAATATGTCCTTTGGGAAATGGATTATAGTACTGTGCTAGTAAAGTAAGCTAGAGCTATAGCTTTGATTTGTGTGGTATCCAGTTAGCTTTGCTCTGTTCCATGTCTAGACTGTATCTCTCCCAATAGCCAACTGTCTTGCAAATGCATGCCACTGGTCATAACGGGGATAAGAGAGAAAGAGAGCATGTGTGCCTTAGGTCAAGTAGGTACTCCCTATTGAAAGAAAAAGAAAGATTCATGGAAAACATGAAGTCGGGACTACGTTAGTGGCATCTCCAAAATTTTGACAAAAGCCAAAATGTTAATTATAAGGAGGTACTAATTTTTCTGAGATGGAGGCTGGATGTGAAGCAAAGAAGACTGGAATTCCAGTCCCTTTTTGAGGACTTATATGCTATTTTACTTGTATTTGATTAAGCTATGCTTCATTTTCCCTTCCCTCAAATACTGTTTGTTTAAAATAATAGTGTCACTTTTAGAGAAAGGAAAATTGTAGAATCTTAGTGCAGAAAAGGACCTAGGAAATCATTTAGCCCAAACTCTTTGTGAAGCTGACCATGTGCAACTTCTCCTGCCAAATGGTCATCCAATTTCTTCTTGACAGAAAAATTGAAGCAAAGAATTCAACTATTGTAGTGAGCTCTAAAAAGAAAAGAGTATCCAACTAATAAGGAAATACGTCTTGCATAACTTTGTATGAGTAATGGATATCATATTGCTTGCCTTCTCAATGGGTAGGGGAAAAGTTGGTGAAAGAGGGAGAACTTGGAGCTCAAAATATTTTTTCAAAAATGAATGTTTAATAAACAACAACTAGGTGGTGCTGTGGATAGAACACTGACCCTGGAGTCAGGAGAACCTGAGTTCAAATCCAGCCTCTGACACTTAGTAATTACTTAGCTGTGTGACCTTGGGCAACTCACTTAATCTCATTGTCTTGGAAAAACAGCAGTGAGTATCTGGGAAGGGTAACAGGTTCATGATATGAAATGCTGCAAAGAGATTAAGATGTAGAACTAAGAAAAGACCATTAGATTTGATCACTGAGAGTATTGGTTGACTGCTGTGGACAATACCATCCATATCCAGAGGAAAAAACTGGCGCCTTAATGCAGAGCAAAGAATACTATGTTCATTTTTTAAAACTTTTAATGTTTTTCTTTCTCCTTTAGTTCTTTTGCCTAATAGGGAAATATGTTAACAAGACTGTACGTGTTTAGCCTATATCAAATTGCTCTCTGCTATAGGGAACCTAGCTCTAGGTCCCAGATAAATATGAACTTCGCTCTAGCTTACTGAACAAAAGAACATATAGAGTATATTAAAGTATTCCGTATGCTTGCCGCATTTTAGGAAGGACATTGACAGACTTAAGTGATTTTTTTAAGAAGGGTGACAAAGGAGACAAGGTTAGAGATATCACATGAAAACTGATTGAAGGAGCTTCTCTTGACTGATCTGTAGAAGAGAAAATTTTGCAGTGGTATAGGAGAAGGGCAACAGGGTGATCACTTTAACAAGGAAAAGTGGATTAGATTTATTCTGACCTAAAAGGTAGAACCGAAAGTGAAGAGAAATTTAGAGAATTAGATTGAATTAGATTAAGGGAAAATTAAGGGAAAATTTTCTGACATTTAGAGCAAAACAACAGTAGAATGAGCTACCTCAGGACAGATTTGCTAAGAGTTTTATGTGACTGCCTAATGATCACTTTTTCAGAGTTAGGGTCCCTGATTTAGGTAAGGGTAGTACTAGATGACTTCAAAAGATCCTTTCCAGTTCAGAAATTCTGCAGTTCAGTGGAATCAATGGAGAAAAAAATTGAATGGTGTTGACTGTTATTTCTCCAATTTCCCAACTGCCTCACTTTGTATCCTTTATAAATGCAATAAAGGAGATGGAGGAAGGACTGGAATGGATTTCAAGTGCTAGTAGGTGTCTCATTGTCTTAACAATCAAAATCCTTGAATTATGGTGACTCTTATTGTCTCATTTAATGTCATACCTTAGATTTTCTGCTTAATTGAAGGAAGTCAGCATGTTAGACTTGACTCATAGATTTATTTTCTAAACCTTTTGTCTCTTGCTTTTGTGTAATATTTGTGTTGAGTTTGTGGCTTCTATCAAACCTTAGCTCTTTGTGCAAGAGTTAGATTCTAAGTTCATGGGGAAAGATGCTTGAATAGATGAGCAAATCTGAAGGCCATAAATATATAACCAGAAGGGACCTTAGATGTCACTGAGTTTAATCTAGGAAACTGAAATATAGGGTATTATCTCTTTATGGTACTTTCAGAGAAAAGGAAATATGGGGAATATTGTTACAATTTTTCTTCCACAGTTCATGGAAATTCAGACCAAATATTGATTGGTTTCTGTCAGATTCAGTCTTATCTTACTGGGATTGCTATGATTGGTTTATAGATTGTGCATGTGTTTTAGTTGCAATTTATCAATCCCAAACTGAGCTACTATTATGCATTTCTGAAAACTCAGTTATTCATCCAAAAAAAGAAAAGGCAAACCTACTCTGAAAAGCAAAACAAAGCCCATATCAAGCTAAAAGTTCTATGCTAGTTCTTTCACAGCATTCTGACCACAGTCACAGTCCTTCCCGCTAGAAATCAAGAAAATGTTTCAAAGAGGTGGTAAAGAACTTTCTGAGTGTTAAGCAGTTAAATATATATTATCACATGCTTTTGCAACCACTGGTTCTCAAGAACTTTTCATTTTTGCTGTGGGATATTTTATAATAATAGCTGTTTTCATAGTATGTTCTAACAAAAGTGAAAAGACCTTAAGAGAACCAGAGGTTTCAGATAACATGTTTGAGCTACATATCACCTAGAAAATCTTTTATGAATTTAGCAATAATCTGCAACACAGCATTTCATTATGATACAAGAAAAACAAAATAGGCTTGTATGTGAAGACTGTATTTCCATTACATCATTCTGCCTATTTTATACAACAAACCTGCAACCTCTCCATCTCCAGATTTCTTCACCATAATATTTGTAGCAGACTGACACATGTTGTAGGAAGTTGTCTGGGTCTCCTGGTTCTCAGTTCAGAGCTCCCTTACTCTTTCATATGTTGAATCTCCCATCCTCCTTCATCTCTCAGGACTTCCTGAGAAAGCACAGAAAAGGAAGACAAGTTGGAGTTCATCAGTGAGTCTTTATTATAACTATGTGCTTGGGACTCAGGGTGACTTTGCCTAAAAAGTATTCAGACTGAACAATTGTTTAGAAAGCATTCTTTGATTTCATGCCAGGCTTTTCAATGTATTTGAGTGATTTTCATAGTCCCACCTCGGGTTTTCTTGGCAGAGGTACTGGCGTGGTTTGCCATTTCCTTCCTTGGCTCATTTTACAGAGGCAAGCAGGGTTTAGTGACTTGCTCATAGTAGTATCTGGGATCCAGATTTGAACCTAGGAAGATAACTCTTCCTGACCAAACCCAGCCCACCATCTCTGCAGGGCCACCTAGCTGCCTTTTTGGTTGTAAAAATGCTTTATTTCATTTTTTGGTTTTTCAACTCATTTAGAAACTAGGCCTTTCACTTTTGTTGTGGGCCAAATACCTGTTGATTGCCTCATACTCTGACTGTATATTCTTAGCCAGCTAACATTTATATAACACTTTAAGGTTACAGAATACCTTACAAATATTATTTCATTTTATCCTTTTAATATCTGTGGAAGGTAGGTGTTATTATCTCCATTCCCTTTTATTTCTTAATTATGCTTTTGACAGTGGGCGAATTAAGTAGGAGTATATGTTACATGATGTTACCCCTTTTTACTTATACATAATTTTATATTGTTCCAAGCACTTGATTATCTCATCTCATCAATGAAGAAATTTGAATGCAGAGAGGATAAGTGATTTGCCTGAATACAGGAATAGTCTTTCATAGAACTGGGAGAGATTATAGTCTAAACTATTAGTTCAATTACACCCTGCTGCCTAGTCTTAAGAAATAACCCTCCCCTGCCCAGCTGAGCCACAAGGCTGGATTAAGCCCCTAAGTGTTAGAGCCACCAACTCTCTGGTCTCATCAATGAATTTGTTACTTCTTGGCACCAAGTATTTCAGGGACCAGAAGAGTCAGTGAACAAATGTCTGCTGGTGAGTAGTTTGGCATCAACCCAGCCACGGAAAGCTTTGGAAGAATAGTCTTTCTCCCTTGGGTGGGAGTGGCTCAGGACAGATTTCTGCCTCAGGAGGTAACCTTTTGGCTTTGCAGATTCTAGATGCTTATGTGTATTACCTGGAAGATTTAGAATATTGGAAGCCTTTTTTCTGAATGACTAAAGTGGAATGAGGTTCTGTTACTGGAGAGATATTGCTCAACTCTTGTCACTGAGGAAGAGAGGGCCTTTCCTGGAAACTTGAGTCAGTGTGAAAATGTAGTTCAGAAAGCCTCTTTGTTTAATCTTCCTTTCTGCTAGTCAGTTTCTTCCTTCTGTCTAAACTCCCTTGTTACAAATAAAGCCCATTTTCTTTCTAATTCTTCTTTTGTGGAGATGAAGAGGGGGAAGAACAGAAGGTTTTCTTCTTCTTCCCTAAACTTTATTATGTTTTTATTCATGTAACAGACTCAATCTAGATTGTACATCCCATATTGGACAGGAATATAGGGAAGTTCAAAAGCAAATTGATCATATTGATGCTAGTGGCTATCTGCTAAGGTCTCTGAGTCATTTCCACTTAATGTGTGTCTGGAAATCCTGGCCCATTGACAGTGAATTGTCAGCGGTCAGTTCTGGAAGATGCTAAAAGAAGTAAATCCCTTATAGTGCTATATAGTAGTTATGAACTTCCATTAAACAAGCAAACTACTGAGTTGTGAAAGAAGCACTCTAGCGTTTTCCTTAAATAGTCAGATTTACTAGTAATTTAAAAATAGGATTAAAATTGTCACTCAATACAGTTATCCCATCTTTTCCTGACAAATGGCTATCAATATTTGCTTATAGACTTCCAGTGCAGAGACACTATTCCCTGAGGCAGCCCAATAATTGCAATGATTCAAACTTTCTGTGGCATTTTAAGATTTGTAAAGTGTTTTTCTCAACCACCACAACAAAAACCAGCCTTTTGGGGGCAGGTGGTGGTTTTATTTTACAAAATAAGAAATTGAGGCTTCGAAAAAATAAGCAATTTGTCTATGGCCACATGTCAGAATTGGGATTCAAATTCAAACTTCCAAATCTAGTAATGTTTTGATTATATCACATACTATATTTTTCTTCATGTTAATTTAAGAGGAAAGCCATGCTTTCTGTAATTTTTCTCCCTTTGATTTTATTTCTGCTTTTTAGTGGGGATCAGAACTAAGCTGCCATGCAGATTTTTAGATTGTTATGTTATCAACCCAAGTCTTTTTTATGCTTTTGCAAGGCAAATGGGGTTAAGTGGCTTGCCCCAGGCCACACAGCTAGGTAATTATTAAGTGTCTGAGACTGGATTTGAAGCCAGGTACTCTTGACTCCAGGGCTGGTGCTTTATCCACTTCACCACCTAGCTGCCCCTAACCCAAGTATTCTTGATTGAAGTCATGCAGATGTAGTCTTTTTTCACACTTGCTCTTTCATTTGATCTTTTTTTTTTAAATTTTTTTTTCTTTTTTTCTTTTTCTTCTTTCATTTGATCTTACAACAGCTCTGTGAAATGTAAATGAACATTTCATAGAAGAACTGAAGCTTTTAAAAACTTTTCTATGAAAACCTGCTGGTAATGTGGAAAAGCCAATCAGTCATTTCTTGAGAGATAAAAGGAATTCTAAGTAAGATAAGTATAAAAAAACTTCTCTTCTTTAGCAGTAAGGGTATAGCTAGGAAGCAAAATGTTTTCCTTCTGTCATATCTTACACAATTGATGTCTGGCTGAGAAAATTCCCTTTTCAGATCCCTTGTGCTGTTAGGCCCTTCCCTGGATAAGAGGAGGGGCAACATTGGTTGTCTAAATCACAGGACCTTATTTTGGGTGGCTGAAGCCAAGACAAGAGTAGGCTTCAGGGAGAGTAAAGGAGATGTAGAGAAGTCATCATAGTTACAGTGGTGGTGGTATTAGGAAGAGTGTTTTATAGCACCCCATGTGTCAGGCAGTATTAAACACTTTAAATAGTCTCTCTTTGATCCTTATAACCACCATGGGAAGTGGGAACTCTTATTATTATCTCCATTTTATCTTATTTTATTTTAATTAAAGATTTTATTTATTTTGAGTTTTATAAGTTTTCCCCCAATCTTACTTCCCTTCCCACACCTCCTCACTGAAAGCAATTTGTCAGTCTTTACATTGTTTCCATGTTGTACATATTGATCCAAATTGAGTATGATGAGAAATCATATCCTTAAGGAAGAAACATAAAGTATAAGAGATAACATGATCACACAATAAAAATATCTGGTTTTATTTCTAAATTAAAGGGAATAGTCCTTTAACTTTGTTCAAACACTACGGTTTTTTTTCCTGAAAATTGTACTTTTTCTTTTCTTTTTTTATTCTCATTTTGTACAAATTTTTTTTTACATTAATAAATATTCTTGTTTTGGAATAAACAAAATACCCCTCCCCCCATGAATAAGACTTGCTTGGGTGATAAAGTAAAGGGGAGAGAAAAAAATTAAAATTAAAAAAAAGTAATAGTAATAATTATAGGTATGGCCAGGTGGCACAATGGACAAAGCACCAGCCCTGGAGCCATGAGCACCTGAGCCCACATCCAGCCCCGTAGACCCAACAATCACCCAGTCATATGACATGCAAGCCACCCGATCGCCACTGCCCTGCAGAAACCAAAAAGAACAAAAAAAAGACCCAAAATAAAATAAAGTAGTAATAATAGTAGGGGTGGCTGGGTGGCAGACAGAGCACTGGCCCTTGAGCCAGGAGCACCCGGGTCCAAATCCGGCTGCAGACACCCAAAAGATCACCCTGCTATGTGGCCCCAGGCAGGCCACCCAGCCCCATTTGCCCTGTACCCTCCCCCAAATAATAATAATAATAAATGTGCTTGAGTCTTTGTTCCAACACCAACAACTCTTTCACAGGTGGATCACATTCGTTATGGTAAGTCCATCGCAAAAGTTACTTCCATATTTTTCCACTGTTGCCATTTCTGATTGCAACTCCCTCCTTTCTTATTTCTCCGCTACCATGTACTATATTTTCTCTCTCCTTTTACTCTGAGTCTGCTGTAGGGTAGCTGAGTGGCGCAGCAGACAGATCCCTCGTCCTGGGGCCAAGAAGCCCTGAGCCCCCATACCACCCCTTAGGCCCAGAATCCACCTGGCCCCATGGTCTTGGACAGGCCTTCCAATCCCTGCCCCTTGCAAAAAGAAAATGTGTTATATCTGACCACTCTCCTCCCATGGTCCATCCTCTCGTTTTTTATTCACATCCCCACCCCTTCCCCCGTCCCTGCCTTCTCCTTCTTACTCCAGATGTCTATACCCCATTGAGTATATATGCTATTTCCTCTCCTAGCCACCTCTGATGAGAGCAAAGGTTCCCTCATTCCCCCTTGCCTCCCCCTTTCTATATCATTGCAATAGCTCATTGTAATAAAAAAAAATCTTACTATATGAAATATCTTGGCCTATTCCCCCTCTCCTTTTTCTTTCTCCCATTACATTTCCCTTTTTTTCTATTGACTCTATTTTTACACCATATTTTATCTTCAAATTCAGCTTTCTCCTGTGCTTCAACTATAAAAGCTCCCTCTACCTGCTCTATTAACTGAGAAGGTTCATATGAGTACTATCAGTGTCATTTTTCTATGCAGGAATACACTCAGTTCATCCTCATTAAGTCCCTCATCTTTTCACCCGCTCCTCCAATCTCCATGCTTCACCTGAGTCCTGTATCTGAAGATCAAACCTTCTGTTCAGCTCTGGCCATTCCAGAAGGAACATTTCAAATTCCCCTGGTTCATTGAAAGTCCATCTTTTTCCCTGGAAGAGGGCATTCAGCCTTGCTGGGTCATCCATTCTTGGCTGCATTCTAAGGTCTTTTGCCTTCCGGTATATTGTATTCCAAGCCCTATGAGCTTCCAATGTAGTTGCTGCTAAGTCCTGTGTGATCCTGACTGCAGCTCCACGATATTTGAACTGTGTCCTTCTGGCTGCTTGTAATATTTTCTCTTTGACTTGGGAGTTCTGGAACTTGGCTATAATATTCCTAGGGGTTGGTTTTTTGGGATCTCTTTCTTGGGGGGATCGGTGGATTCTCTCCATTTCTATGTTGCCCTCTGCTTTTAGAATATCAGGGCAATTTTCCCGTAGTAATTCTTTGAAAATGATGTCAAGGCTTTTTTCCTGATCATGACTTTCAGGTATTCCAATAATTTTTAAATTATCTTTCCTAAGTCTGTTTTCCATATCAGTTGTTTTTTCAATGAGATATTTCACATTTTCTTCTAATTTTTTATTCTTTTGATTTTGAAGTATTGATTCCTGATTTCTGGTAAATTCATCAATCTCCCTGAATTCTATTCTTTGTCTAAAGGATTTGTTCTCAGAGAGTTTTCTTATCTCTTTTTCCATCTGGCCAATTTTGCTTTTGAAAGCATTCTTCTCCTCAATAACTTTTTGAACTGTTTTATCCATTTGACCTAAGCTGGTTTTTAGCATGCTATTTTCTTCAGCATTTTTTTGGATTTCCTTGACTAGGCCGCTGACTTCATTTTCATGTTTTTCCTGCATCTCTCTCCTTTCTTTTCCCAGTTTTTCTTCCAACTCCCTCATTTGATTTTCGAAGTTTTTTTTGAGCTCTTTCATAGCCTGAGCCCAATTTCTGTTTTTCTTGGAGTCTTTAGATGCAGGAGCTTGTGTTTCCTCATCTTCAGACTGAGTATTTTGATCCTTCTTCGGCTCATATGCAAAATATTTCTCAATGGTCTTCCTCTTTTTTTTGCTGCTTGCTCATTTTCCCCGGCCTGGGCCTGGTTTTGGGGTGCTTCCTGAGCTTTTGGGACACTCCCACAAGGGTCTCAGTGTGTGAGGCTCTGTCCTCCCTCCTGGTCTGTGAATGACCATAAGCGCGCGTGCCCCCCCCCCCCCCCCCCCGCCATGGGGCTAAGGTGGGGGGGGCGCTTCTGTTCTATGATGGGGCCTAGACTGGGATCAGGATCTGAATGTGTTCAGAGCCCCAGAGTCCTGTTCCAGGGACAGAGGACAGAGGTCTGCAGTCTCTCTCTTCACTCCCCTCCCTCTGCTCAGTGGGCTCATGCCCTGGAGGCTCCTGCTTACCAGCTCCGCCTGCTTCTGTTTCGGATCTGGGCTGTAGAAAGACCAAGCTGTTGGCTGTGTGCCCTGAGGGTTGGGCTCCAAGTGCTCACTCTGGCAGAGGTCCCCCGCTGTTCCCCCATTTTGTGCCCGGTGCTCCCCGGGGTGTAGCTCAGGAGACTCCCCCGCTGCTGTGAGCTGGGGCTCCCAGCACCCTGGGGCTGCCTCCGGGAGGCTGAAGTTCTTCTGGTGGGCCGCCCCTCCAAACCCTGGGATGCTGCTCTTCTGCTCTTTTCCAGGTTACCTTGAGTAGGAGAACTGCCTCACTGGGTCCCTTTGTGGGTTCTGTCTCTTAAAAGTTTAGAGTCCTTAGTTTCAAGTTTTATCAGAGAGCGCCTAAGACTAGATCCCTTCTTGTGGCCATCTTGGCTCCACCCCCACCCCCCCCAACACTATGGTTCTTTATCTGGATACAGAGGGTATTCTCCATTGCAGACAACCCAAAATTGTTCCTGATTGTTGCACTGATGGAATGAGCAAGTCCATCAAGGTTGATCATCACCCCCATGTTGCTGTTAGGGTGTACAGTGTTTTTCTGGTTCTGCTCATCTCACTCAGCATCAGTTCATGCAAATGCCTTCAGGCTTCCCTGAATTCCTGTCCCTCCTGGTTTCTAATAGAACAATAGTGTTCCATGACATACATATACCACAGTTTGTTAAACCATTCCCCAATTGAAGGACATTCACTTAATTTCCAATTCTTTGCCACCACAAACAGGGCTGCTATAAATATTTTTGTACAAGTGATGTTTTTACCCTTTTTCATCATCTCTTCAGGATATAGACCCAGTAGTGGTATTGCTGGGTCAAAGGGTATGCACATTTTTGTTGCCCTTTGGGTGTAGTTCCAAATTTCTCTCCAGAAAGGTTGGATGAGTTCATAGCTCCACCAACACTGTATTAGTGTCTCAGATTTCCCACAATCATTATCCTTTCTGTTCATGTTTAAATATAACTCAGTTCTCTATATATTTTAGAAATGAGTACTTTGTCAGAAACATTAGTTGTAAAGATGGCTTCCCAATTTAGTACATTTCTTTTGATCTTGGTTACAGTGGTTTTATCTGTGGAAAAGCTTTTTAATTTAATGTAATTGAAATCATCTAGTTTGTTTTTAGTAATGTTCTCTATCTCTTCCTTAGTCATAAACTGCTTCACTTTCCTTAGATCTGACAGGTAAACTAGTCCTTGATCTTCTAATTTGCTTTCTACTTATAGGATAGAATAGAACTATTCTATTGTTTTCTATGGCTAAATCCTGTATCTATTTGGATCTTATCTTGGTATATAGGGTGTGAGGTGTTGGTCTGACCTAAGTTTCTTCCATACTAACTTCCAATTTTCCCAGCAATTTTTATCAAAGAAAGAGTTTTTATCCCAATAGCTGGACTCTTTGGATTTATCAAATAGTAGATTACTATAATCGTTTCCTGCTATTGCACTTCTCTAGTCCACTGGTCCACCACTCTATTTCTTAGCCAAGACCAGATAGTTTTGATATCATCTCCATTTTACAGATGAAGGATCCAAGGTAAACAGAGGTGAAATGCCTTGGCCAAGGTTGCACAGCAGTTAAATGTGTGAACCAGATTTGAATGTTGATCTTCTTAGATCCAGGGCTATTGCTATGTCCACTAGGCCACCTAGATGCCCAGGTGTGTACCTGCCCTTTTGTGTAGTATAGTCTATTTCTTTTTGTAATGTTTTGAATTTGAATTTTTCAATTTCACCCCTTCCCTTCCCCACCCCTTCACAGAAGACAATCTAATAATTTTTACATCGTTTCCATGATATAATTGGTCAAAATTGATTGTGTTAAGTGAGAAAAATCATATCCTTGAGGAAGAAATAAAATATAAGACATAGCAAAATTACATAGTACATAAGACAACTTTTTTTTTTCAAAAGTGAAGGTAATAGTCTTTGGTCTTTGTTTAAACTACACGGTTCTTTCGATACAGATGGTATTCATCAAATATACCCTAAAATTGTCCCTGATTGTTGCACTGATGTAATGAGTGAGTCCATCAAGGTTGATCATCGCCCTCATGTTGCTGTTAGCATGTACAGTGTTCTTCTCAAAATCGCACTCAGCATCAGTTCATGCAAATGCCTCCAGGCTTCCCTGAATTCCCATCCCTCCTGGTTTCTAATAGAACAATAGTGTTCCATGACATACATATACCACAGTTTTTTCAGCCATTCCCCAATTGATGGACATTCACTCGATTTCCAATTTTTTGCCACCACAAACAGGACTGCTCTGAATATTTTTGTGCAAGTGAAGTTTTTACCCTTTTTCATGGTCTCTTCAGCGTATAGAGACCAAGTAGTGGTATTGCTGGATCAAAGGATATACACATTTTTATTGCCCTTTGGGCATAATTCCAAATTGCTGTCCAGAAAGGTTAGATGAGTTCACAGCTCTACCAACAATAGTGTCCTAGATTTCCCACTTTCTCTTTCAACATTGATGATTGTCCATTCTGGTCATATTGGCCAGTCTGAGAGGTGTGAGGTAGTACCTCAGAGATGCTTTAATTTGCATTTCTCTAATCAGTAATGAATAAATCTTTATTTCTAAATGAAATTTGGAATGATGGCAGTCAGCTCACTGTTCCCTGTTTGATGTTCTGCTAATGAAAAGTTCAGACATAAAAGGAAATTGTCAGATTAAATTTTTGTCTTCCTGGTGATTATGCAACATGTAGTTTCCATTTTCCTTTGTCACCAGGACACATTGGAAATACTTATGTTATTGGTGGACAGCAGCCCTAGAGCCCAGATGGTGCTGAGCTTTTCTGTCAGATGGAAGATACCAGTAGGAAATTCAGTAGTGCTGAATTAATTAGAAACTAGGGTGGCAGGAGTGGGTTTTTGGTTTGAAAGCACATTTAGAGTTTGTCCTTGGTGGGAGGTACTTACAGCAAAGTGTGTGCTTGTTGTACTGTGAGCAGCGTGGGAAGTGTTATATTAGATAATGGTGGCTAAGCAATAACTGCACCAAGAAGCAGGATTCAGAGTGTTGCAGTTTCTCTTTTCAGTGACCTGGTGTGTTGTGTGGTGCAGAAATTTAGCTGCAGAAAGGAAAGAATCAGAACTTTCATAGACATCTTACAAACTTGTATGATAGGGTGGGGGAGAGGTAGGAGGAGGGGAGACTAACATCTCTGGGGCCTCTGTTTCCTCAGATTTCAAATGGGAATAATATTGTTAACCTATGCATATACACACATACGAGAGATCCTCAATCGAATTGTTATCTCGCTCGATTTTCACATGTATGGAAAAAATGATATAGATGGGAGAGTTGAGAGTATTCTTAGGGAGGAAGTCTGCTGGATTGAACAAGGAATAAATGGAATCAATCTAAACTATTGAGTTAGAATGCATTCTTACACCTCATTAAACTTACAGTCAAACTGAGATGCTGGGCAGTATTTCTTCTGCTTTATAGAGAAAAAAGCATTGTTAAGTTTCCTCCTGTCTTTGTCTTACAACTTGTTTTCCATTATCTTTGGCACTTTCCTTATTTTAGTCAGACCAAATGAGTGATTAATCCTTGACAGACTTTGGAAGCAATTGTCAACAAGTAGGGGCACTGGTACCTGGTCAGTTTATTGAGCTGAAGGAGTACCAAAGTCATTCTTACCTACAAAATGAGGGAACTAGAGACAGTCTTGTACAAATGAAAAAAATAATTGCTTTAGGAACTTAGTTCAAATGCCATCTCTGTTATTCACTCTCTGTATTGCACTGGGAAAGATACTCAAAGTTTTTGGGCCTCAGTCTGTAAAATTAGGTTGCATTAGATGTAGCTGTAAATCTCTGTTAACTATAAAATATTGCTTAGGATTATATAACTTTTAAGGTATTAAAAAACACTATAAATAATCATTTATCTCCATTCTTTCCTTAGAGAACTTCAGTGTGGCAAGGACTTAACAAAGAGTGCCACACTGACCTCTTAGGGGAGGCAAACCTTTTAAGATTAGGATGTTTTAGTAAATGAGGGGATGAATTTCCATATTTCTCAGTTTTTCTGGTCCATTATTGAGTTCTAGGTCCATCTGTTGTTGCTCCTCATCACTCTTGAAATTAGGTTCCCCCCAGAAGGCAATGAGAAGTATGCCTAGGAAACCTGGGAGAAGTAATGCAAACTGCATACCATTTCTGGACAAAACTTAAAGGACAGCAATGCTCTGAGCTTCTAGAAACTCTGATGGTCTTATATCATGGAAGTAATCCTCAACTGTTAAAGTTTTTCAGTTTGCATGACATTGGGACTTAGGCAATTTGCAGTGGAAAAGAATTTTTTTTTTTTTTTGCAAGGCAAATGGGGTTAAGTGGCTTGCCCAAGGCCACAGGGCTAGGTAATTATTCAGTGTCTGAGGTCGGATTTGAACTCAGGCACTCCTGACTCCAGGGCTGGTGCTCTCTATCCACTGTGCCACCTAGCCTCCCCATACTCTATTTTTTTAAAAAAAAATGATTTAAAATATCTTACTTTGAATTTAACAGATACCCCCCAAAAAAATAAGAGAATAAGAGCATTCCCATGTACAATGAAGAATATAAAAGAAGATTATACATATGAAAAGATGGATTTCTTCCATGCAATCCACTTTTTTAAAAATTATACAGTAGCTGCCTGTGCCTTCCCGTTGAACTGTCTTCAAACTTCTGTGCATTTTAAAAACTGTTTACATCACTCTTATCAGACATGTTGTCCCTCCAAGTTCCATCCTGAAAAACAAAAGGCAAAAACAAAAGACAAAAAATATCTTATAATAAGTAAGTATTGGCAAACAAAACATTCAAGTGTTGGTTTTGATCAAAATTCTTTGTCCCTTTCTATATCTTGAGCTCTTCACCTCTCAAAGAGGCAGGTTTAACATATTTTATCTTAGTTCTTTTGGAAACATAGTTTTTTCTTTAGTCTGTGTTTGTGTGTGTGTGTGTGTGTGTGTGTGTGTGTGTGTGTTATATAAATTGTTGTTGTTGTTCTGCTCCTTTATTCGTCATGATTTCAAAGAATTTTCCAATATAGTTTCATTGTTTCTTTTCCTTTTTAGGACATAATTTTATTATTGGAAAAACACATAGTTAACAATAAAAGGCAGCATTTAATATAATTGTTTCTTTTCAGTGATTTGGAACATGTAGATACACATACATCTAAGATACATGTAAAATGAAAAATTTGAAAACATAATAGGCTATCATTTCTAGCTATCTCTTGGTAGAGGTTTGGAAGGGAGTTAGAGGGCTAAGAAAAGCTTTCCAAATTAATCTTGCAGCAGAGGATATGATACATAAATTGCACTAAATGGAATCTACTTTCACTTGTTTTCTCAACAGTTCTCTACTTCCTATTTGAAGTATATACTTACTAACAGAGCTCTGAAAAGATGCCAAGTCTTTAGGGATATCTTCCATAGGAATATTAACTAGCAAGCCTCTGGGTATGTGTTCTGACTGAAGTAATGGCAAAATATACTGCCTTATTGAGGCAGAAAATGTTCACATTTATACCTCTGCCATTATGAAACAATATAGAAGATACAGGGTGACTGCCATAGGAAACTCACCTGCTGTTAATCTGGGATTAAGAAAACCCTAAATTTTCTTTTAAACTTGAAATGAAGTGAATTGTGAAAATTCTTTCTTGAGGAGGAAAAAGACATTGATTATGGGAGAGCTACATTTCTACCAATTGATAGATGTGGATTTCATTATTTTATCTGAAGATGATTTGTGTTGGTAGATAGGCAGTCATTTATAGTACCATTCAACAAGGCAATATTTTTTTTTTGCAAGGCAAATGGGGTTAAGTGGCTAGCCCAAGGCCACACAGCTAGGTGATTATTAAATGTCTGAGACCGGATTTGAACCCAGGTACTCTTGACTCCAGGGCCTGTGCTTTATCCACTCCGCCATCTAGCTGCTCCAAGGCAATACTTTCTTCATAAAATTACATTGTTAGAGAGATCTTTTCTCAGATGTAAATTACCAGAATGAGTGTATTTTCCAATAGGAAAATAATGTATAATAGAACATTCCAGCAGCAGTCTTACAAATATCAACTGGTAAGTACTTGCACATAGAAAATAACCCAAAATGATATCAAACACTTAAACATCAGTAGCAGGAATTATGTAGTTGGGCTATGGGTGTCTGATGACAGTCATGAGGTCTGTAAACAGTTGGATTGATAATAAGATTAATTTCCTTTATCTCCCCTCAGATCCCTCCACTTCATTGTAGGTGGGAATCCTAAGAGTCCCCTTCAAATCCAAGTCAGCAAGATGACTGCAGAGATGCCTAAGTTAATCTGTTTCTCAAGCCAGGATTTTTTGTGATACTTACAAACTTGCCAGTCCTGTGACTCAAAGCAAGATGCTTCTAGGATTCTTATTTTCATTCTCCAGCAACAAGACTCTAAAATGAAATAACTTCTGATTATTAATTGAAGGAACAGTGTGAAATTTTAACTTATTCCCTCTGGACTACATGGGAAGATTCTAGTGTATGATAAAAATAAGAATATAAAATGACTCATTTTTTCTTAACCTTTACCTCATCTTTTCCAAAATTTGCTTACCATTTTTTAAATATCACAATTCATTTTATGGTAAGACTAAAGTCAACTTCAGAATTACCAAAACTAACTTTAAAAACTATCACAGTATTCCCCAAACAAACCTGCAGATAAAGTTAAATTGATTAAGGATTCTTGATCAGGGATTGATTGGGCTTGGGGTGGGGTGGACTGATGAGGCTCAAGTGTTGTTTGCTTTTAGGTGAGGCATCATGTATATCTAATCCATTTGAAGCTTCTGATTTGCTTTGTCTTATATTTCTCTACTGAGCTAGAGATAGAAAATTCTTGCTGCTCTCTAAATGTCAACCTCTAAGAGGAAATCATGTGCTGTTCTCCAAGAACTAGACTGAAAGTGTGGGGGACCTTCACTTGGAGGGCTATTGGATGTACTCACTAGTTCTGTGAGGATACTATTCCCTGAAGGGGTGGGGGGTTTCTGGTGAATCACCTGAGCTGCAGTAGGAGGTGAATTTTTATCACCCCTTGGAATAACACCAGAAATGTAAACAGTTGGTTTAGGTGGGCAGGTGCTTTCCCATTCTTGATCATCCTTATGTGTCTTCCTTGGCATTTCCACTATAGGGGTGTTTCTGCATAATTCTCATTCCAAGAGCTATTCTTGCAGGAGGATGTACAGCTCTAGCCTCTACTTTCTAGTAGATGAAGACATTGTGGACACTGACTTGACCTTTTTTTTATCTCTGTTCTAGGGACTATGCTAAAAGAGGAGTTGCATAATTTTTTTTTTTTTTTTTGTAAGGCAGTGGAGTTAAGTGGCTTGCCCAAGCCACACAGCTAGGTCATTATTAAGTGTCTGAGGCCAGATTTGAACTCAAGTACACCAGACTCCCAGGGCCAGTGCTCTATCCATTGCGCCACCTAGCCACCCCAAGTTGCATAATTGTTTAGAGAGAAATAATATTACATTTATAATTCTAAAATGTTTTCAGCCATTTCCCAGTTGATTACCTTTCTTAGTTTTCAGTTCTTTTGCTTTTCTTTATTTTTCCTTTTTTATCACCCCTTCAGGATCCATGCTGTAAAGTTCCAAGTTTTTTATTTCAGCTCTTCTCAAGTGCTTTCCTTCTTCTTGACCCCCCCCCCCCCCACTTTTCCTTATTGTCTGATGTATTTCTTACGTGTGTTTGTTTATGTATTACTTTCTGGATATATTTGTATCTATATGTGTTTGTCCATGTTTGTATATTCTTTCCACACATCCCAATTATGAGAAATAGTAAGTTTCCTTCTTTTCTACACTGTATTGAATTTCGTTTCTACTTTCTCATTTTCTCTTAAAACCCTTAGAGTAGAATTAATCTATCACCCAATCCTATTTTAAAAAAAGACAAATGGGGGTGGCTAAGTGATGCAATGGATAGAGCCCTGACCTACCAGAATTCAAATGTGGCCTCAGACACTTAATAATTATCTAGCTGTGTGGGCAAGTCATTTAACCCCATTGCCTTGCAATTAAAAAACTAAAAAAAGAAAACCAGTTTTCTTATTAAGGTTTATACTTAGCTTTTCAGGATAAATTATTCTTGGTTGTAAGATTATATATTTTGGGGTTTTTTGTTGTTGTTTTTTGCAATGCTATATTCCAAGGTCTGCTCTCAATTATTGTTTTTTATTGTTCTTGTTTGTCCTTTGTTCTTGAAAAGGATCATGACATCAAGGGAGGTGAGGCCATGACAAGTAAATGACTTGAATTTAAGTGAGGGAGGTCTGTACAAAATCTCCAGTCTCATTTTCTCCTCTAGGTCCAGTGGGCAGATAGGGATAATTGGAGATGGCCCAGGATATATAGTAGACGGCCTTAGCTTTTTTAAGCTAAGGGCTTTTCTAGGTTTCAGTTTGATTGAATCAGTGCTCATTCCTTGATTTATAATAGAAATTTGCAGATTTTTATATGACCCTGACTATGGTTCCTTGGTGTTTGAATTCTGTCTTGCATTTTTCTCTTTGACAGGAAAGTCTGGATCTGACATTGCTGGAACTTTTCATTTGGGGATTTTTTGAGGAGGTGATTGGTGAATTCTATTTTAACTATGCCCCTTAGATCTGGACAGTTTTCATTTCTTACATGTAATTAATTTGCAATATAGTATCGATTATGATGAGATTTCTACGCACCTCCTGATAAAGAGTTGATAGCGTTCAGGATTCAGAATGAGATTTATCATTTTGGACATGGCCAATATAGGAATTTGTTTTGCATGAAGACGCATATTTGTTGGAAGTTTTTATTTTTTAAGGTTTTTGTTTATTTGTTAGGGGTGTGTGAGAGAGAAAGAAATGGTTGTTACTTGAATATTTGTGTGTATATTTACACATATATACATACACACACACATGTTTGTCCAAGTTGTTTCTTTTTATCATAGTTTTCAGGGATTCCAGAATGGGATTCTTTTTTTATTTATTTTATTTTCTTAATCCTTTCCACCTCCCCCCCCACTGAAAAAAAAATAAAACTCTTATAACAGATATGCCTAGTCAAACAAAACAACTTCTATATCATAATTAAATAAATTCTCTACATCTTTTTTACCTGTTTGCCATCTTAACTGTTTATGCTAACAGATACTTTACATTTTCTTGTTTTAAAAATTGTTTTGGTGTTTTTTTTCCTCACTTGTATTTCTTGTCACATGGTCATTGATTTCTGTTTGGTTTATTACTTAGTTTATTTTCAGGGAGGAGTCTGTTACTTTATTAAATTTTGCCATGTTCTATTGAATATTCTCCTTCCTTTTTTCTAGGCATTCACTTAGTCCTTGTGGAAAAATTGTTATCTTACAGTCTCCTTTTGCAATTGCTGTAGAGTTATTCTCTTTGGATTTTTAGGTATTTCTGTTTCTGTAGTAATTTTTTTATAGTGGTTGGCATCTTCAGTTATTCTTATTTTCAGGCTTAGTTCCTGAATTGGAGCTTCGTGTCAACTCCCTGCTGTACTTTTAGATGGGCATAGCTAACCCTGCTTGGTCTTTCATTATGGTTTATATGGGTTCTAGTGTTGGGTTATCTCTTCAAGCTTCCTCTCCCCCCACTCCATTCTTTATCTCATCTCAGTATAGAATGCTAGGGAACTGTGAAGTCACTTGACCTGAGCTGTCCTGATCTGGGAAGTGCCATTGCCCTACCAGTTCCCAATGTCTTCCAAGCTTTATAATGTGATTTTCTATTTATCTGTTTATTTATTCCTATTTTGTACCAATAATGTTTTTTATGCATTACTAAAATATTCTTGTTTAAGAGTAAACATAATACCACCTCCCCCCAAGAAAATATAGACCTGCATAAGTGATAAAGTAAAGGGGAGAGAAAAAAAATTTAAATTAAAGTTAAAAAAAATAGTAATTGTAGGTATGGCCAGGTGGCGCAGTGGATGGAGCACTGGCCCTGGAGCCAGGAGTGCCCAAGCCCAAATCCAGCCCCAGACACCCAACAATCACCCAGCTATGTGACTCCATGTAAGCCACCCCAACCCCATTGCCCTACAAACTCCCCCCCAAAAAAAGACCCAAAATAAAATGAAACAGTATTAATATAGTAGGGGCGGCTGGGTGGCGGACAGATCACTGGCCTTTGAGCCAGGAGCACCCAGTTCCAAATCCAGCCCCAGACACCCAACAATCACCCAACTGTGAGGCCCCAGGCAGGCCACCCAGTCCCATTTGCCCTGCAACACCCCCCCCCCCCCAGAAAATAATAATAATAAAAAATTTGCTTCAGTCTGTGCTCCAACACCACCAGCTCTGTCATGGGTGGATCACATTCTTTAGGATAAGTCCATCACAAAAGTTACTTCCATATTTTTCCACTATTGCCATTGCTGATCGCAACTCCCTCCATTCTTACTTCTCTACTACCATGAACTATATTTTCTCTCTCCTTTCACTCTGTCTCTGCTGTAGGGTAGTTGAGCGGCACAGGTTACAGATCCCTAGCCCTGGGGCCAAGGCCCCGAACCCACATACCACCCCTTACCCAGCATCCACTCAGCCCTATGGTCCCCAACAGGCCATCCAATCCCAGCCCCTTGCAAGAAGTAAAAAAAAAGAAAATGTGCTATATCTGACCACTCTCCCCCCCATGGTCCATCCTCTCCTCCATCACTCGCCTACCCCCCCTTCCGCCTCCCCCCTTCTCTCCTTACTTACAGATGTCTTATACCCCATTGCATATACATGCTGTTTCCTCTCCTAGCCATCTCTGATGAAGGCAAAGATTCCCCTCATTCCCCCCTTGCCTTCCCCTCTTATATATCATTGCAATAGCTCATTGTAATAAAGAAAAGTCTTATTATATGAAGTATCTTAGCCTATTCCTCCTCTCCTTTTTCTTTCTCCCATTATATTTCCCTTTTTATCTATTGACTCCAGTTTTATACCACACTATATCTTCAAATTCAGTTTTCTCCCGTACTTCCTCTATAAAATCCTCCTTCTTCCTGCTCTATTAAATGAGAAGGTTCATATGAGTATTATGAGTATCATTTTTTCTATATAGGAATATATGCAGTTCATCATCATCATTAAGTCCCTCATATTTTCCCCTTCTCCTCCACTCTATGCTTCTCCCGAGTCCTGTATCTTGAAGATCAAACCTTCTGTTTCAGCTCTGGCCATTCCAACAGGAACATTTGGAATTCCCCTGATTTGTTGAAAGTCCATCTTTTTTCCCTGGAAGAGGACATTCAGCCTTGCTGGGTAGTTGATTCTTGGTTGCATTCTAAGCTCTTTTGCCTTCCAATATATTGTATTCCAAGCCCTATGTGCTTTTAATGTAGTTGCTAAGTCCTGTGTGATTCTGACTGCAGCTCCACGGTATTTGAATTGTGTCCTTCTGGCTGCTTGTAATATTTCTCTTTGACTTGGGAGTTCTGGAACTTGGCTATAATATTCCTGGGGGTTGGTGTTTTGGGATCTCTATCATGGGGGGATCGGTGTATTCTCTCCATTTCTATTTTGCCCTCTGCTTCTAGGATATCAGGACAATTTTCCTGTAATAATTTGAAAATGATGTCAAGGCTCTTTTCCTGGTCATGACTTAAATTATCTTTCCTAAATCTGTTTTCCATATCAGTTGTTTTTAGTTTTTGCAAGGCAATGGGGTTAAGTGGCTTGCCCAAGGCCACACAGCTAGGTAATTATTAAGTGTCTGAGGCCGGATTTGAACTCAGGTACTCCTGACTCCAAAGCCAGTGTTTGATCCACTGTACCACCTAGCCACCCCCACGCCACCTAGCTGTCCTCCAGTTGTTTTTTCAGTGAGATGTTTCACGTTTTCTTTTAATTTTTCATTTTTTTGGGTTTTGAAATATTGAGTCCTGATTTCTCGTAAAATCAGCAATCATTCTTTGTCTGAAGGATTTGTTTTTCTCAGAGAGCTTTCTTAACTCCTTTTCCATCTGGCCAATTCTGCTTTTTAAAGCATTCTTCTCAATAATGTTTTGAACAGTATTATCCATTTGACCTATGCTGGTTTTTAACATGTTGTTTTCTTCAGCATTTTTTTGGATTTCTTTGACTAAGCTGCTGACTTCATTTTCATGTTTTTCCTGCATCTCTGTCATTTCTTTTCCCAATTTTTCCTCTATCCTCTCACTTGATTTTCAAAGTCTTTTTTGAGCTCTGTCATGACCTGAGCCCAATTTCTGTTTTTCTTTAGATGCAGGACCTCCTCATCTTCAGCTTGAGTATTTTTGATCCTTCTTGGACTCACAGGCAAAGTATTTCTCAATAGTGTTCCTCTTTTTTCTTTGCTTGCTCCTGATCTTTTGGGACACTTCCATAAGGATCTCTGTGTGAGGCTCTGCCTTCCCTCCTGGTCTGTGAATGACCATAAGCGTCCCCCTCTGCTATGGGGCTGAGGTGGGGGGGGCCTGCTGTTCTATGGGGGGGGCAGACTGCAATCAGGATCTGAATGTGGTCAGAACTCCAGAGTCCTGTTCCAGGGGCAGAGGACAGAGTTTGGGCAGTCTCTCTTCACTCCCCTCCTGCTGCTCAATGGGCTCATGCCCTGGGGGCTCCTGCTTACTGGCTCTGCCTGCTTGTTTCCTGGATCTGGACTGCCTTGCCCATGCTGCTTACTGTGTTACCTGAGGGCTGGTCTTTGCTCTGACAGAGGTCCCCCTCCCCCCATTCCCCCAAGTTGTGCCTGGTGCTCCCCGAGTGTAGGTCAGGAAACTGCCCCCCCATGTGAGCCAGGGCTCCCAGAGCCCTAGGGCTGCCTTCAGGAGGCTGAAGTTCCTTCCTTCTGGTGGGCCACCCCTCCAATCCAGTGGAGCCAAACCTTTCTGCTCTTTTCCAGGTTACCTTGGGTTGGAGAATTGCCTCACTGGATCCCTCTGTGGATTCTGTCTCTCGAAAATGTAGTTAAAGTCCTTAGTTTATAAATTTTGCTCCAGAGCAACTGAGAGAAGGTCCTCTTCTGGCACCATCTTGGCTCCGGCCCCTGTAATATGACTTTCTAAATACCCTAGAACTTTCTCGTCTAAACATTGCACTTTTGTCTGTGGATGCAGAATCATGTAGGTTCCATGTATCTCTCTCTGGTCCATCTCTGGTTAGTTTCCTTCTTGTCTTCCTGCACTGGCTGTAGTGTTTCTGGGAGGACCTAGGCCAGTTGGCTTCTTTTTGTATATAGTTCTAGAGTT
The DNA here is from genome assembly GCF_037893015.1 of Macrotis lagotis. Taxonomy (NCBI): domain Eukaryota; kingdom Metazoa; phylum Chordata; class Mammalia; order Peramelemorphia; family Peramelidae; genus Macrotis; species Macrotis lagotis. Next base: position 154,756,354 of record NC_133661.1, read on the forward strand.
TCTGAAGGAAATATAGTAATTTCTTTTTAAAGTAATTTGTTATTAAAGTTTCTTATTGGCACTATTTTTTAGGTTTTTGCTGGACTAAGGTGTGTAGGACCAGGTCTGCTTGCCTTTATTTAAGCAGTTATTTTGGCAAGGAGATAACTGTTTACTCATTTTAAAACTTGTTCTATTTTATAAAAGTATTGTTGCAGATTTAATGAAATAATTGAGCAGCTAGGTGGTGCAGTGGATAGAGCACTGGCCCTGGAGTCAGGAGGATTTGAGTTCAGATGTGGCCTCAGACACTGAATAATTGCCTAGCTGTGTGACCTTGGGCAAGTCATTTAACCGAATTGCCTTAAATAAAAAAAAATTTAAAAGGTTTAATGAGTTAATGAAGGTGAGAAGGAGGCATATAAATGTATTGAGGTAGTGAGTAGCATTATCAATATGAAAAAAATAGACTTAAACAGTTATAATTAGTGCTTAACTAACTGAAGAATTTCTTCTAGTGCTTTTTTCATTCCCCTTGGAAAAATCAAGATTGTGCAGGGAGATTTCTTGTCTGAATTGGGAGTCTTTAAGGATTTGACCTAGTGAGATAAATCCCTTTTTCTTTAGATTGCATAATAAATTAATTTTGCAGAACATTGTGCTAGATGAGATGCAAAGTTCAGTTAAGTAAGTTTTTTTGACTTCATGAAGTTTATGGCCTAGTAGAAATATATGACTCATACTAGTATAAAAAAGAAGAAAAAAAGGAAAAACCATTATTGTTTTCAAAGGAGAAAATATAGAGAAATCCTGTCCATCTTTTCCCTCTATCTCATTTTACATAATAAAATTTTGAGAGTATTTTTTCTGATTAAGTCAACTGTTCTATAAGGTCCATGAGTTGGCAGAGCTTATTACTAATGAAAAACTAATAATGATATTTTTCTAATTCCAGTCTTCATGTATTTTAATTGAGGAAGACTTCTTTAAAGGAAATTGAGCTTTAAAAGATGGGTAAATTCAACAGCTAGAAAGGTGAGGAAGGGCATCCTGGGAAAAGGTAAATGAGCAGAAACACAGTCATGAAAATACAGAGCGTTTGTGAGTAATACTTGATAAATAATCTAGTTCATTTAAAGTGTGGTGTATATGGGGAAAATTATATGATTTTTCTGAAGCATAGTAAATTTTATTCCAATATCATTTTAAATCAGTAAGTATCCTTTGGCTTAAATACAGTACCTATTCACATCTTACCTATTCTCTAACCCTTTTCCTTCTTATACGGAATTCTATCCATTTTAATAGGAATACAATCCATGAGTATTTTTCCAGTTCCAGTTTTTATGTATTCAAAATAGTAAATACCATTCTTAGTTATCTAATATTTTGTGTGTATGTGTTCTCCCCCCCCCATATCTACATATGTGTGTTCATATTTATGTGTAAAAGCCTTTATAATTACAATGGGAATAAAGAAAAAGAATAATATGAAAAAGATTAAGTAGATATTGGCAGAATTTGGTTATTAATTCGATATGAGAGAAGGAAAACATTAAGTTTATTAAACATTGGAGAGTATGTGAATGATGATGCCACAGATAGAAATAGTGAAATCAGGAGGAACAGCAGACTTTGAAGGAAAATATAATAAGCTTGGACATGATTAAGTTTGAGGTGCTCATGGAACACAATGGTAAGTGTAATCATCCCTTCCACATTACAATTCTCCCCATTATAGATTCAATATATCATGGGTCAATAGAAGAAATTAAATGGAAATTATGGGGGAGCTTTTCAGAAGCTTCAGATGACATGTGAAAGCCATTTAGAAAACATTTAGATACTGAAAAAAAATTTAGAAATTCAAAAATACACAAAATACATGTATAGTATTGTATAGTATCATTATATTTTATCTTTTAATACCATAATAATTCAAGCTTCTTCTCTGGTATGAAGGGAAGGGAAAAATATTTTACAAGGATGGAAAGTCCTTGTAAAATTTTTTGCCCCTTCCTTCATACCAAAGAAGAAGCTTGAATAGAAACAGTATATTCATTGGGTGAATTCAGATCTGTAGCTTGACTATCCTGTTCATTCTTATAGAGTGGGGCTGGGGTTATAAATTTGAAAGTTAATAGTTGAAAGATAATAATTGAAAGTTACAAGAGAAATGAGGTTGCCAAAGGAGAAATTGTAGAGAAATCCTCTCCTCCTTCCCCTCTGTCTCAAACATAATAAAGTTTTAAGAGAGCATCTTTTTTTGATTAATTCAAATTATCTAGAACAGACAAACTGCTTCTTTAGGTTCTGAAAGAATTGCAGCTGTGACTGCTCAGCCAATGTTATATTTGAAAAAAAAAATGGAAAACAGCAGAATAAAGACATGTCCTAATTTTCAACAAAAAAGGAAAACACAGACTCTATAGACCAGTGAATTTGACTCTGATTTCTGGATAATTTTTAAAAAGAACCATTAAGGAGGTGGTTGTTGAACATGAAGCAAAGGAAGCTATGAATACAGTGACTTCAATGATAGTGCTAAATCATCCTTATTTCCTTTTTTTTGGAGAGGATTACTGATCTGGTAGATCAGAAGAATGCTGTAGATGTGGTTTACCTAGATTTTTGTAAAGATGTGATAAATTATCTGATTTTTTTGTGAAAAATATGGAGAGATATGGACTATATGAATATGGGACTGTTTGAATAAGGGCAGCAAGGTGACACAGTAGGTAAAGTACCATGCTGGAGTCAAGAAGACTCATTTTTATGAGTTCAAATTCAGCCTTAGACAGATAATATTGTGTGACCCTGGGCAAGTCATTTAACTTTGCCTTGGTTTCTTCATCTATAAAATGAACCAGAGAAGAAAATGACAAACCATTTGCCAAAAAATAGCCTAAATTGGGTCACAGAGAGTTAAATAACTGAAATACCTTTGCATGCTGCAACAGTGAGCAACAGAGAAAGAGAGTAATCGAGCACAAGAATGACTTTAGTGCACTGGGAATATCATTAATGCAGGAGAATTCTGGTATAATACAGCTGACTTGAATTTATCTCTAGATAAATCAAAACCCTAGAAACATAACCAACTGATAGCAATATTAGTTGAATAAATGTGCTCAATGCTTGATTCATTGGCAAATTGGCAAAATGTCTTTGAAGCCTAAGGACATCTCTGCTTGACCGTACCATGTCACTGATAAAAATGTTAAAGGGTTTATTAGATAGCATGCTCATCATAGTTATAGATAATAAAAAAAAATATGTCACATTTTGAAGTTATGCAAAGTGTTTTTACATACAATTACTTGAATTGTTCTTTACAGCAACCCTCCATATTATGCCCATTTCATGGATAAGAAAACTGAGTACTCAAAAGTAGGAGGCATAGCTAACACATTGAATGATAACAGCCAGTCATTTTGGATCAGGATACGAAAGGTTCTGACAATTCAGGGTTCAAGCTAATAAGATGACATTCATTATGGATAAATGTAAAGTCTTATCCTGATAAGATTGTGGACTGAAGCTATGATTTTTTTTTCTAGGTATAGAATCTCATTTAGAAATAAACTTTTATAAAGTACCCACTTTGTGCCAGGCTAAACAAATCCTGACCCTGCTATTTAATTCTCTGTAAAATGAAGGAGTTGGATAAATTACTCCCGAGTTCCTTTCCAGCTCTAAATCTTAAGATGACACATCTTAATAGATCATTTGAATGGAAAAGGACCTTTGGTATTATTTATCCTAATTTACTCAATTTACAAATGAGGAACCTTAACTATAACTTACTCAAGGTACTCAAGTCTTGAGCACCAGGATCAATATTAAAATACCTGTCTGGATTCATGCTGAGTGCTTTCCTGTGCCTCTTTCAGTTTGGAAGGGCAGAGATTGGAAGATCTACAAACTCTCCTCCCATCCAGTCTTTTTAGTTGTTCTTGTGAGCTTGGCGTTGCACCTGTTTCCATTTCAGTTGTCTTTGTGATATCTTACTAAATTAAAAATGAATAATAATTCTGAGTTTGTTTCTAGGAAAAATAAACTCAAATAAAAACTGAGTCCTCTGTTCTTACATTGTTAATTAATATGTTTGTTTAATTGTCACTGTTTCACTGTAGGGAGGTGGAGCTAGAGGGTAGGAAATAAAAGCTTTCCAAAACTAATGACTATCAGAAAAAGCACTTGTTTCACAATTTAGTTACTGAACTTGCTATGAAATCTTCAAATGAGAGTAGAGATGAAAAATAGCCTTCTTGTTAGGCCCTGACCTGCTTGCTAAATAGACTCCGTCTTTGAACCCAGTTGTTAAACAGGAGGAGGTAGGGAAGTACAACCTTTAATTCCTGCTGTCAATGTGTTTCTACCATTAGAGATATAGGAAGGGTTGTCAAGTGAACAAAATGGGTGTAACTCTAAAAGGAAGAGAGAATCTTTGCATGCTGCAACAGTGAGCAACAGAGAAAGAGAGTGAGCGAGCTCAAGAGTGACTTTAGTGCACTGGGAATATCATTAATGCAGGAGAATTCTGGTATAATACAGCTGACTTGAATTTATCTCTAGATAAATCAAAACCCTAGAAACATAACTAACTGATAGAATGAGTACTTGCTTGCTCTTTCCCTTAATCTTCTGCTTATTAAAAAAGATTCTTTAGTACTTTCACTATCAGACCCAGTTTCTGTGGTTGGCAGTAAATTCTGACTTTTCCAGAGATTGATTATAGAGGTTTTAGATTTGATCAGATTCTGATCTTAGGTCTTCAGTTTATGATCTCTGTGTCTTCAAATAGGTCACATCATCTCCTTGGCCTTCAGTTTCCTAGAGTGAAGATATTGAATTGGATGGTCTTTAAAGATCTTTTCCAAGAGTAACAATCTTTCTTCAGTAATTATCCCTTATAACTGCACATAATTCAAAGTGGATTCTCCAAAGGCCATTTCTTTTTACATGATACTAAAAATAATTGACGCCTTTCCTTCCCTCTTCTTTAGAGCAGAGAATTTGACATTTGCCAGTGTTAACCATCATTTTCTTAGATGGAATGAAATAATCAAATTAGTTTTATAAATAAAGTTTTATTCTTTGTAATCTTATCAAAACCCATGGGTGGATGGCATCCTTATGAATGCCAACACTGATACAAAATTTGGGAGGCATTTTAGACAGAAAGGACAAAGAATCATAAAAAGTGAGTTAGATGACCAATGAGATTTCACTTAGATGACATGGTTTTACAATATGATTAGTTTGAAATTCCTATTGACAAGAATTCTACTTACCCTAAAGAGTTTACAAATAACAATAGGATTTCCACTCTGTTCATCCAAAACTTATCTTGAGTTTTGTTGATCATGTAAGGAATTTATTGTTATCACTGAGATGACCATATAGTACTGACATAGGCCAAGTCAGCAATGTAGGAGACAGGCTTACATTGTAGACTGACATTTTATACCTATTAGTTAAAGGTTAAGAGACTAATTTCTGATCAGAAATAAAGAGATGAGAAGTATTAATTCCAAGTTAAAGAATATCAGTTTAGACATGAGCAGTTCTGAGAAGTCATTTAACTACATGGCTTTTTCTCTTCATAAGTTTGGGTTGATTTTACCTTTAGTTCTTGAATGTTGATATTTGGATTAACCACATTGTGAATTATCTGTAGCAAACATTCTGTACATGAAGCTTGCTTTTCTCTTGACATTGATCATTGCTTAGGGAATAACAACTCATTTTCACTATTAGCCAGATGGAACTGTGAAAATGTTCTGGGAAAGATTAAACCTATGTGTGAATTAGCCTAAGATCAGTTTCACATATACTGTCTGGGTAGGTTTCTCTAGTTAGACCATCTTCAGCCTTCAGTTCAAGGCCCTTTATTTTGTTTCAATGTAAGAACATATTTGTATCTTACTAAATGGGTTCCTGTGTAGACACCACTGATTTCTGCCATCATTTTGTCTTATTCTTTAGCCACGATTTGTTTTCAGGGTTCCAGATTTTCTAATTTTTTTTTCAGTAGAATTATCTGCCCTGGTTTCTGAAGAGAGATTAGACTTTTCCCCACTTCCAGTCTCTTAAAAGGGGTCTTCTCCAGTGAGCAACTGTTCTCAGTTGTTCTCTTCCTTTTGAAAAGGACTTAAAGGATCTTGAGAAAATTAACCCTTCTTATTCTCTGTTTGTCTTCCCTTTCTCCTATGAGGATATGGTCCAAAGTCCAACAAAACTTAATGCATCCCAAAGCCAAAGAGGTGATTTTCAGATTATCTGTGCCATCAAGTTCCCCCCTCCATTCTTATGGATAATTGAGTTAATTATATTTTGTTTTCATGGAATTTAATCTTGGGTTTTAAGCACTCTATTTCAACTTCCTTCCAATTCCCAGAGTAGGAAGTTCTCTATTATCATTTCAGAAGTTGAATGGAGGATTTAACAGCCTTTTGAACCTACCAAGAACAGAGAGGATATTTTGCCCTGAATTTCTCATCAAAGTAGTGGACTGGATATAGTCCCTGCTTTCTGGTGTGAGCTAAGACCCAACCTCTTAGTTTAGAATAGAGGTTAGGCAAAGTTTCATTAGCATTCAGGATCACCTTATCTTTGAACCACTCATTTGGTTTTGGAAAATAGGGGAAAGGATTGTCTTCTGGTGCCTTAATGTTAGTTAATGAGCCATGGTAATTGTGGAAGCAATCAAAGTGTGGATTAGAAGGGATAGGAAAAATAGAATTTTGAAGATGTATTTGAGTCCTCTTCTGGACAGGAAATGTGGCAAGAGTTCATTCAAAGCTCCCTAAAATCCTGGAATTTAGGTCACAAGTGGTAGGAAAAGTTAGAAGAAAAAAAGGAAGGATGTTGTTTGCACACATAGATTCATATCATTTAGCTACAGGCCTTGAATTACCTAGAGATGATGACTTACTTGATGTGATTTTAGGAAAAATAAGATACCTTTCTATCTGGGTCTTCTGCAAAAATACATCTCTTCTACTTCTTGAATGTTAGAGGAAGGCCTTTATTCACAAACTACACAAACTACAAACTATAAACACCCACCCCTAGGAGAGCAATTTGCATCACTCTAGGGTATAAACCTTTCCTGAGAGCAAAATTTGATCTGGAGACAAGAGAGAAACTAGGAAGGGAAGTGGAAACTCCAAAAAAAAGGTAGCGAGAAATGGATAGAATGGGGACACAGAGCACTATAGATATAAACTTTGACTTACTTTATAATTTTGCAAGTCCATTCCTGACTAGATGGGCTAATTCATTCTAAATTTTAACAGGGGAGGGGGAAGAGTGCAGAGGAAGGGTCTAGGGAGTGTTAATTAACTGTTAATTGAGTGTTTAATGGTGCCATCTGCTCACCAAGCATTGAGATTGGAAAATAAATGTGATATTTCTGACTAGAGTTGGAAGAAGATGAAAAAGATAACAGGACAAAACTGATGAACAATTTGGAACTGGCCGCAAATGAAACCTAAAGTTAATCTCACTTACCAGAGAGGAGAGGGATGAGAAGCGGCTGCTGTGGTCAATTCTATTTGTACCATGGAAGGTGAATGAGAATGCAGTATCCAACCTTTAAGACAGCGCCTGGCATAGAATAAATAGAGGTTGATTAATTGAATATATATAGTAATATGCAGAAGTCACTTTTTTACTCTGGATTGAATTATAGGAGTTAATCATTTTGAGGGCATAGGCATTACATTTTTTTTCTCTTTATGTTGGTTGGTTGGTTGGTTGTTGTCCTTTTGTTATCAAAGAAGATCAAAACAATCGCTATGGTTGCGACAAATTACAGTGTCTGACTGGCTGATCAGACCAATATGAGCTCGGAATGAGTCCATGTCATTTATATATGTCACATTTCCTTTGAGCTGCCTTCCTCATAGCCACAGCACCCCCCACTGATGAGGGCATGCCTTGCTGGGTGGTCCTGTGTCTCCCAAGGTATACAATCAATCCTAAAGTTCTTCAGTTAGACCTTTAGAGTGATCACTTCTTCTGACCCTCTTGTGAGCACTTGCCCTGTGTGAGTTCTCCCATAAAATAATCTTTTTGGCAAGCATACATCTGGCATTCTAAAATGGCTAACCCATTGTAGTTGCACTTTATGTAGTAATGTTCAATGCTAACAGTTTAGCTCGAGAAAAGACCTTTATCTGTATCTTCTTCTGCCAGGTGATCCTCAGAATCTTCCTAAGACAGTTTAAATAGAAGCGATTTAGTTTCCTGACATGGTACTGGTACATCATCCAGGTTTCACAGGAATATAGTAATGAGGTCAACACAATGGTTGTGTAGATCTTCAGTTTTGTAATACCTCTTCTCTCCAATACTTTCTTTCTTCCCCCAAATACCGAGCTAGTTGTGGCAATGCGAGTGTCAATCTCCTTGTCAGTGTGTACCTCCTTGGAAAGATCACTGTCAAGGTAAGGGAACTTATCCACAGTACTCGAAACTTCTCCATTTGCTGCTATTGATGGTTCTACATATGGATGGTGTAGTGGTGGCTGATGAAACAAGCACCTGTGTTGTCTTGCTGTTAATTGTTAGACCAAAATGAGCACAAGCAGCAGAAAATCGATTCATACTTTGTTGCTTCTCAGCTTCAGAGGTTGCATTGAGTGTACAATCATCTGCAAACAGAAGATCATGCACTCACCACTGGTGCATGGAATGTGCACACACTCATAGATAACACAAGATCCAGTAGACCTGAAAGATGAACAGCTCTTATTGTGAGAGAACTCAGCAGTTATGAAAACCAAATAGCAGTCCTGAGTGAAACAAAACTGGCAAGTGAAGGCCAGCTTACTGAAGTTGTCATTGAATATACAGTTTTCTGGAGTGGGAAGTTGGGATAGGTTTTGCAATCAAGTCTAGTTAGCATTTGGTTGACATTAATCTAGTCAACATTCTTGAATGCCTACCAAAAGGAGTGAATGACAGACTTAAAACAGTAGGATAGGAACCTCCAGGAAAATGCCATGCCACTATCATCAGTGCTTATGCTTTCATCAATGTACCAATAGAGGACAAGCTTATAATACTGGGTGACTTTAATGCTAGAGTAGGCTTAGATTACCAGAGAAGACAGTGTTTGTGAGAAGGTCAAAAGATGCACAAGTCTTCAGTGGAAGATGACCATTGCTGTTGCTGTTTCTTACTCCATTGCTCCCAAGGACTCCCTGCCATTTCTGGTAATCTAAGCCTACTCTAGCATTAAAGTCACCCAGTATTATAAGCTTGTTTGTTATAGATGACATAATAGTAATTCCCCTTTCTTATCCAGTTTAATTCTTGTTTTTTTTTTCTTTCTGTAAAAGCTTTATTTAGATAGAAAGAAATAAAGACCTTCCTTTTAAGTGAGTTGCCCATAGGCTTTAGCTAGTTAGTGATAGAACCAAGATACCATGACCCATCAACATTGAGTATAAATCCTGAATTCTGTTACACTGTATTTTATCACTAACTAGAAATCACATATGAAGCAGCCTGAGCTGTTCACCTTTTCCATTCCAGCAACCATTGCTTTATCTTGGGATTCTGTCATCACTTGTATTCTAATGAAGGTGACCTCCAAAATGGCTCATTTAATGCAAGATGCTTCATTATCTTTGTTCCAGGGAAAATATGATATATAACATGCTTAGAGAAACCATCTCCATTTAACAGTTAATGTTTTTCACTCCTACCATATTTTAGAAAACATGATTGTAGGACTGATTTCTTAGATCTTAATAATGTGTGTATATTATCAGGGTGTCTACCAGGTACATTCTATATACTCTGAACCAGATTCTTGTTTTTCTTTTTCACTCTGGCAAAACAAACCTATATAAACATCACAAAACCAAATGTTGTTTCACAACCTAGATATTGAAGCAAGACATATATGTTGGGAAAATGGAGGGTGTAGTATATTTAAACTATTAAAGCTTAAATTTATACTATGACATTAGTGATACCTTGTATGTGGAGCCTACCATCTGGCCCCATGTAGAAAAGGATAGCCTAGGACTATCTACTTCATTTCTTGACTCTTGGTAGCATGGTTGTCTTTGAAAAGTGAAAAAGGCTATCCCAATAGGAAATTGTATTTAGTCAAAGCAGTAATAATGAATAGTTCTCTTAACAGAAGGGTCATGATTGGTTTTTCTTAATATTTTTCAATCCAAGAGATACTTTAATCTCATTAACAGTAAAGTTTTAAAAAACAAATCTGTAGACTTTTTTTTTGCTAGAATTAATGAATTCCTTCCTTTAGGTCTTCCAGTCCTAAGTCAGACTTCTCAGAAGAGCTATAAAAAGAAATGTTTCTCATTTTATTTCTGAGAAGTTTCTGCTGAAAGATTCAGACCCAGAAATCCACTTTTGTTCCTGATCATTAATTTCAGGAATATCACCGAAATCCCTGGGAGTCTGGAGTTCCTTTGATCAGTGGTAGTCACCTTGGGGGTGGCCTGACTTCTTTACTATTATATTTCCAGTTTTCTCTTTTTGTCTTTTTTCCTCATAGATGTCAAACCATCGAACATCTTGGTGAACTCACGAGGGGAAATCAAGCTTTGTGACTTTGGAGTCAGTGGGCAACTGATTGATTCCATGGCTAACTCCTTCGTGGGAACAAGGTCTTATATGTCGGTATGGATAACTGGTTAATTGACTCAGGCTTCTGGCCCTCCCCAGGACTCTCAGTCAGAAAGGGCAATTATCACCTACGAAATTAGAACTCTGTACTGAGTACTTTGATAAGGAGTGTCCTTGATTTCAGAAATTCTTGGTTTGATTGAAGGATAGAATTGCTGCTTCCCAGAGAGTCCAGTAGAGTGAGGTTCTACAATTTCTGCCTTCGGGGACTTTGCAATATACCTAGGGAAAACACTTTAAAGAGTAAGGTAAGAAAAAACACACATACAGAGGATCTCTGTTTGTTAGGTGTTTGATTAGGTGACTTCCAAGTTCCTTTCTAATGTTAAGCTCCATGAAATATACAAGATATTATAATACATAGATTCACTACAAGTGAGTGAGAATTGTTTAATCACAGTCTTAATTCTCAAACTTATTCCCCCATCCCTTTGTTTTGCCAGACCATCACACCTACTCTTCTCCCCTCCCAGTTACAACTCCTTAAACTCTCCCCTATCCTTTACTTTCTATTTTCTTTATTCCTTGTATCTTCAGTGAGAGGAAGCAGCCAGCATTGATGCTGATTGGAATAATCCTTTTACTTCTAATTGCTAATTTTTTTAAAAAAATTAGTTTTTATTGATGTCACCTATTTTTTTACTTCTTCCCAATTTCTTTCAGTATCCCTTTCCCTCCCAGAACACCATCCCACACAACAAAAATGCTTTCTTTAATTTTATTAATTTTTATTTTTTGTATATATTTCTCAGTTACATTTAAAGTTCTTTTAGACTTTAAAAAGTTTTTTCAGTTCCAAATTTTCTCCCTTTCCACACCCCATTATACATATGAAGTCATGTAAAACATTTCTGCATTAACCATTTTCAGGGAATGGAAGGGGAAGTCAGAGAACAAAGGGAGGGAACAAGCCTCTTTTTGTATTCTAAAATCAATCAAAAATACTCTTATCAGGGGCGGCTAGGTGGCATAATGGATAAAGCACTGGCCCTGGAGTCAGGAGTACCTGGGTTCAGATCCCATCTCAGACATTTAATAATTATCTAACTATGTGGCCTTGGGCAAGCCACTTTAACCCAGTTTGCCTTACAAAAAAACCTAAAAAAAAATGTACTCTATCAGGAGATGAAGAACATCTTAAATCATGAGTCCCTTGGAATTGTGGTGGAGTATTATATTGATCAGTTATTAAATCACAGTTGAAAGAAAATATTGTAGTTTTTTTATATTTTAAATTATTTTTAAATTTTTATTTTTCCAACAACAAGCAAACATTGTTTTCAACAAATCGTATTTTTTGGTTAAGTTTTGAGTTTAACATAAATTTTCCCAGATTTTTCTGAAAGTTTCTCTCTCATCATTTCTTTTATTTTTTATTTATTTAGTATTTATTCTCATTTTGTACAAATAATGTTTTTTTATACATTAATAAAATATTCTTGTTTAAGAGTAAACAAAATACCCCCTCCCCCCAAAAAAATATAGACTCGCTTGAGTGATAAAGGGGAGAGAAAAAAATTAAAATATAAATTAAAAATAATAGTAGTAATGATTGTAGGTATGGCCAGGTGTCAAGACTCAAAATAAAATAAAATAGTAATAAGCAGGGGCGTCTGGGTGGTGGACAGAGCATTGGCCCTTGAGCCAGGAGCACCTGGGTCTGAATCTGGCCTCAGACACCCAACAATCACCCTGCTATGTAGCCTCAGGCAGTCCACCCAGCCCCATTTGCCCTGCACCCCCTCCAAAAAATAATAATAATAAATGTGCTTGAGTCTTTGTTCCAACACCAACAACTCTGTCATGGGTAGATCTCATTCTTTATGATAAGTCCATCACAAAAGTTACTTCCATATTTTTCCACTGTTGCCGTTGCTGATTGCAACTCCCTCCTTTTGTATTTCTCCACTACCATGTACTATATTTTCTCTCTCCTTTCACTCTGACTCTGCTGTAGAGTAGCTGAGTGGAGCAGCAGACAGATCCCTGGTTCTGGGGCCAAGAAGCCCTGAGACCCCCTACCACCCCTTAGGCCCAGCATCCACCTGGTCCTATGGTCCTGGGCAGGCCTTCCAATCCCAGCCCCTTGCAAGAAGTAAAAAAGAAAATGTGTTATATCTGACCACTCTCCCCCCATGGTCTACCCTCTCCTCCATCACTCACATCCCCCCCCCTTCCCCCTGTCCCCCCCTCTCTTCTTCTTACCCATTGAGTATATATGCTGTTTCCTCTCCTAGCCACCTCTGATGAGAGCAAAGATTCCCTCATTCCCCCTTACCTTCCCCCCTTCCATATCATTGCAATAGCTCATTGTAATAAAGAAATATCTTGTTATATGAAATATCTTGCCCTATTCCCCCTCTCCTTTTTCTTTCTCCCATTACATTTCCCTTTTTTCCTATTGACTCCATTTTTACACCATATTTTATCTTCAAATTCGGCTTTCTCCTGTGCTTCATCTATAAAAGCTCCTTCTACCCGCTCTGTTAACTGAGAAGGTTCATATGAGTATTATCAGTGTCATTTTTCTATGCAGGAATACATGCAGTTCATCCTCATTAAGTCCCTCATATTTCCCCCCTCTCCTCCAATCTCTATGCTTCACCTGAGTCCTGTATCTGAAGATCAAACCTGCTGTTCAGTTCTGGCCATTCCAACAGGAACATTTGAAATTCCCCTGGTTCACTGAAAGTCATCTTTTTCCCTGGAAGAGGACATTCAGTTTTACTGGGTAGTTGATTCTTGGTTGCATTCTAAGCTCTTTTGCCTTCCAGTATATTATATTTCAAACCCTATGAGCTTTTAATGTAGTTGTTGCTAAGTCCTGTGAGATCCTGACTGCAGCTCCATGGTATTTGAATTGTGTCCTTCTGGCTGCTTGTAATATTTTCTGTTTGACTTGGGAGTTCTGGAATTTGGCTATAATATTCCTAGGGATTGGTTTTTTGGGATCTTTTTGGGGGGGGGGGATCGGTGGATTCTCTCCATTTTTATTTTGCCCTCTGCTTCTAGAATATCAGGTCAGTTTTCCTGTAGTAATTCTTTGAAAATGATGTCAAGGCTCTTTTCCTGATCATGACTTTCAGGTATTCTAATTATTTTAAAATTCTCTTTCCTCAATCTGTTTTCCATATCAGTTGTTTTTTTCAATGAGATGTTTCACATTTTCTTCTAATTTTTCATTTTTTTTGCCTTTGAAGTATTGAGTCCTGATTTCTCATAAATTCATCAGTCTCCCCTCAGAGAGTTTTCTTATCTCTTTTTCCATCTGGCCAATTTTGCTTTTTAAGGCATTCTTCTCCTCAATAACGTTTTGAACTGTTTTATCCATTTGACCTAAGCTGGTTTTTATTATGTTATTTTCTTCAGCATTTTTTTTTGGATTCCCTTACCTAAGCTGCTGACTTCATTTTCATGTTTTTTCTGCATCTCTCTCATTTCTTTTCCCAATTTTTCCTCTATCCCCCTCACTTGATTTTCAAAGTCTTTTTTTGAGCTCTGTCATGGCCTGTGCCCAATTTCTGTTTTTCTTGGAGTCTTTAGATGCAGGAGCTTGTGCTTCCTTACCTTCAGACTGAGTATTTTCTTCCTTCTTGGGCTCATATGCAAAATATTTCTCAATGGTGTTCCTCTTTTTTTGCTGCTTGCTCATTTTCCCAGCCTGAGCCTGTTTTTGGGTTGCTTTCTGAGCTTTTGGGACAGTCCCACAAGGGTCTCAGTGTGTGAGGCTCTGTCCTCCCTCCTGGTCTGTGAATGACCATATGTGCCCCCCTCTGCCACAGGGCTCAGGTGGGGGGAGGCCCTGCTGTTCTATGGTGGGGCCTAGACTGCGATCAGGATCTGAATGTGGTCAGAGCCCCAGAGTCCTGTTCCAGGAGTCAGAGGACAGAGCTCCGCAGTCTCTCTCTTCATTCCCCTCTCTAGGTCCAGTGGGCTCATGCCCTGGGGGCTCCTGTTTATGGGCTCTGCCTGCTTCTTTTTCCTGGATCTGGAATGCAATGGCCACACTGCACACTGTGCTCTGAGGGCTGGGCTTCACTCTCTCTGGCAGAGGTCCCCCGCTGTTCCCCCCCCCCCCCCCATTAGCTGTGGCTCCTAGTGCCCTGGGGCTGCCTCCAGTAGGCTGAAGTTCTTTTGCTATGCTGGGCCGCCCCTCCGACCCCGGGGAGCAGAGCCTTTCTGCTCTTTTCCAGGTTACCTTCAGTAGAACTGCCTCACTGGGTCCCTCTGTGGGTTCTGTCTCTCGAAACTTTAGTTAGAGTCCTTAGTTTTGAAGATTTATGAGAGAACACCTAAGACATATCCATACTTGGTCATCTTGGCTCCGCCCTCTCCCTCATTTCTTACAGCACAATAAAATTCCATTACATTTATATACCATAATTTGTTCAACCATTCTCCAGTTGGGGGGCTTCTCTATAGTTCCCACGAAGAGTTGTTTTAAATATTTTTGAAAATATTTCTTAGATCTCCTTGAGATATAGACCTAGTAGCAGTATTGCCCTGTCAAAAGATAGGAGCTGTTTAATAGCCATTGGGCATAGTTCCAAATTGTTCTCCTGAATGAACTAGTTTTTAACTCCTCCAGTGGTGCATTACAGTTCTGATTTTTCTTTTACCCTTTTGCATGTCATTTTCTTTTCTGTCATCTTAGCCATCCTGATGTATTAAAATACCTCAGTATTTTAATTTGCAATTCTCTAACTAGAGCTTTAGAGCATTTTTCAGGTAACCATTAATAGTTTTGATTTCTGTATCTAAAAACAACTTATTCATATTCTTTGGTCACTTATTTGAGGAACGATGCCTTATTTTTATAAATTTTGCAGTGTTCTCTACATTTTAAAAAATAAGACTTTTATCAGAAAGAATTGCTTCATAATCCCCCCCCCCCGTTTTTCTTTTAATTTTGGCTACATTGGTTTTGTTTGTGCAAAGACTAATTGTAAAAATTATAATCAAAATAATCTCTTTTACCTCCTGTGAACCTCTCTATCCCCTGTTTGGTCATGAACACTTCCTCTGTTACTAGATCTGACAGGTAGTTTCTGGCATGCTTCCCTAATTTGCTTATGATATCACATTTTATGTCCAAATTATGACATCAGGTTGATAATGTATGAGGTGTTGGTCTATGCCCAGTTTCTGCCAGACTATATTAGAATTTTTTCACCAGTTTTTGTCAAATAGTGAGATCTTGCCCCAGTAGCTTGGATTTTCATTCATTCAAATACCTAGGCTATTGTGTTTATTTGCTTCTATATATTTTATAGGTAATCTAGATTAATCATCCTATTTTTTTGTCCAGTACCTAATTATTTTAATGATTGCACTTTCTAATAGTTTGAGATCTGGTATTTTTAGGCCCCATTCCTTCACATTTTATTTCATTAATCCTTGATAATCTTGACCTTTTGTTTCTCCAGATAAATTGTATGACTTTTTTCTCCTAGCTACATAAAGTAATTATTTTGTACTTTGATTGATATGGCATTGAATATGTAGATTAATTTAGGTTGTATCATCATTTTTATTATACTGGCTCTCCAATTATTTAGATTTGCCTTTATTCATATGAAGTGTTTTGTAATTGTATTCCCTCAAGTATTTTATATTGTCTGCAGTTATTTCAATTGGAATTTTCTCTTTTTCTCTTTTTCTGCTGGATTTTATTGGTAATATATATAGAAATGATGATAATTTGCTTGGGTTTATTTTTTTATACTGCACTTTTGCTAAACTTTATTGTTTCAGCTAATCGTCTAGTTCACCCTCTAGATTTCTCTAAGTATAGCAGTCATATTATCTGCAAAAAAGTGCTGCTTTTGTTTCTTTGTTTACCTATGCTTATTCCTTCAATTTTTTTGACTAATTGCTATAACTAACATTTTTAGTACAATATTGAATATTAATGGTGATAATGGGTATCCTTGCTTCGCCTCTGATCTTTATGGAAAGGCTTTTAGTTTATCCTCAGTATGATTAGTGTTTGCTCTTGGTTTTAGATAGATACTACTTCTCATTTTAAGGAAAGCTCCATTTATTCTTGTATTCTCTACTGTTTTTAATGGAAATTGGTGTTTTATTTTGTTACTAATTCTTTATCCCATTTTAGTTGTACTAGCTTAGGGTATAGCCCAGAACTCTGTCCTGGATGCTTTTTCTCTAGTCTCTCACTTGATCACCTCATTAGCTCCCATGAGTTCTGTTATCTCTATAGATCACTTGCAGATTTCTGTATCTAACCCAGGTCTCTTTTTTGAACTCTAATCTTTTTATAACTAGCCATATATTGGACATTTCTACCTTGATGGTATATAAGCACCTGTAACTCAAACTGTCCAAAACTGAATTCATTGTTTTTCCTACAAACTCATCCCTCCTCCAACCTTCCCTGTTAACTCTGCAGTGTACCCCTGTCTTTTCAATGATCCAGTTGACCTTATTCTCATCTGCATATCTAATACTTACTGAGTCTTGATGCTTTGGTCTCTAAAGTATCCCTTACAGAGGGCTCCTGCCTTAATTTAGGCCCTCATTACTTCACTTGTACTACTACTGCAATTCATAAAATATTACCTACCATTTACTTGATGACACGATTTTCATGGTTATTTGCTCAGTTTCAGCATAGTCAGTACTTAATGGGAATTGTGAAAGAAACCAATGCAAGAAGTAATTTGTTATCAAAATACATAATCATCAAAATAAATTATTTTAGTTTGTGATCTTGTCTGATAGCCTTTAAGTGCTTCTTTTACATCTTCCCTCTTGAGTCTCTATATCAAGGGTTATTATCTTCATTTTACAGAGGAAGAAACTGAGGGTCAGAGAAGTTTACTTACGATGACCTAGCTAATAAGGATTTTGAGGTAGAATTTGATTTCTAACTGATGGCTGGTGCACTCTTCTGGGCCACACTGCCTTGGGGCAGTGTCTTCTTGTAAATTAGTGCCTTCCCCTTTCAGTCATTCATGAGCCATTATTAAGCACCCACTGTGTCTGTCCATCACTGTCCTAAATGCTGTAGATGAAAAAGCAGTTAAATTGATCTTGCCTTGAAGGAGCTTACATTCTCTTAGGGGAGGCAGGAATACTGATTATTGAATTCTTTCAGCAGTCCTGTGAATTAAGTTGAGTAGATGTTATTTCCCATTTTACCAATGAGGATGCCAGGATTCATAGATGTCAGAGGGTGACTTGCTCAGATTCACACAGTAAGTGCGTAGAAGAGCTGATTCTAGAACCTGGGTCCCTTAACACAGCATAAGCTTCCATCCATTGCAATACATTCTCCCTCTAATGAATGGACATCCTTGAGACATCACTTGTTGCTTCTGAGACCCAAATATATCCAGAAAACCAGCCAACATCAATCACTTTTTAAAACACTATGGCCCTTGGCAAAAAGTTGCTGTTAAGGGCGAGGTAGGAGACCAGGCCTAGGGAAAGCAGGTAGCCTGGCAGGTAATTGATGTCAAAGGCTGCTCTGAGATTTTCTGCTTGTTAACTGATTCAAACTGGAACAAATCATAATAGATCAGGAAGAGCAATGAGTTGGAGTTGGGAGGACCAGTTAGAGCTAGAAGAGTAGAGTATCTTGGTTTGAGAAGATGGCTAGGGCTCAGAAGGTCATTAAAAAGAGGAACAGAACAGGAATACATCAATGGGTTGGGTAGTAGCCTTTTACTCGATCGTAGAATTTGTGTCTTTCTTGTTTAAGTGAGATCTCTTCCCTGAATTGGAATAGGATTTTTTTTTTTTGGCAAGGCAGTAGAGTTAAGTGATTTGCCACAAGGTCACACAGTAAAGTAATTATTAAATGTCTGATGCCAGATTTGAACTCAGGTCCTCCTGACTCCAGGGCAGGTGCTTTATCCACTGTGCCACCTAGCTGCTCATATAATTATTTAGAACCTTATTATTGAGTCTCATATGCTGTTTAGTATGTATGTAACTTTTTTTTTTTTTAAGCATTTGGGACAGGTTAAAGTTCTTCTATTCAGCAGTCTGTCTGAGACCATATTTGAACTTAGGATCTCCTGACTTAATGATTGATTCTCTATCCACTGTACCATGGGACCTCCTTTTATAGACTAGTTTTATTTTTATTTTTTGTTGTTGTTGACAGGATATTTTAAAAACAAAACTCAAAGGTAAAATACCTGACTCTAGAGAGGAAAAAAAGGGTAGTGTGAGCATAGATAGTTCTTCTAAATAGCAGTCTTTGGTTCTTGAAGTTAGCACTTCCTTCACCAGGACTAGGATATTTCATAAAATTATTAGTATTATTCATGTTGACAATAATATTTCTCTCCTCCTCTGTCTAATACAGCCAGAAAGACTCCAGGGGACTCACTACTCAGTACAATCAGATATCTGGAGCATGGGACTTTCTTTGGTGGAGATGGCAATTGGACGATATCCCATTCCACCTCCAGACTCCAAAGAGCTAGAACTGATGTTTGGCTGTCCAATGGAGGGAGATGCTCCTGAGACATCACCAAGACCAAGAACTCCTGGGAGACCTCTCAGCTGTAAGTTTCCCAGAAAGATCTAACTACTCAGAATTAGGGAATCTCTGATTTTTGACTTTATACAAACAATTCCATAAACATAGTAAATATTTTGTGCTAGGTCTCATTGCAGCCACTGAAAAGACATTGGTTGGGAGACAAAGATAAATATTCTATTTCAGTAAGTATCAGAGGTCAGATTTGAATTTGGATCCTCCTGACTCCAGGGCCAGTGCTCCATCCATTGCACTACCTAGTTGCCCCTGTGAAAGGGGATCTTGAAAGACATCTATTCCCATACATTTAGAAGGACATGAGATAGTGTGGCAAAGCAGAGAGTGCTGGATTTGAGTTCTGCTCCTGACTCAGATTCTGCCTAAGAACACTTAGCCAGCTGTATCATTTTGAATAAGCCACTTAATTTCTCTGAACCTCAGTTCCTTCATCAGTAAAATGAGGATAATAATATTTCCTCTAACTACTTTATAGAATTGTTGTATGATGATGAAACAGAAGCCCAGAGAAGTAACTTTCCCAAGGTCATAGGTAGTAAAAGCAGCAATGAGGATTTTTATGTAGTTCATTGGCACCAAATCTAGTTCTTAGGGTCTACTCCCCAGATATGTTTCAAAACTGGGAGAGCCAGATTATGGTCAAAGATCAGGTAAGGTAGGAGGAATTCAAGACTTTGAGATCGATAACTGGAAGAAATTGTATGGAAACACTCTTCATAGCTTAGAGTAGTTTTCATAGATCACAGATGAACCTGATATTAAGGAAGGTTCTATCCCATTAGAAGCTTCATTTACATCTTACAGATAAGGAACAAATCCCAGGGCTGTTTTCAGATCTCTCAGTCTGATGGGATTGACATAATACCTGTCTTCATGAAGGCAGCCTTCAGATGTGGCTAGATCAGCATAAAGATGGCTCACAGTTGAGCTTAGTTTCTCAGACCCTGGAAGTACAGGTGACCACAAATTCCTCCATCTGGTGAGAATGGTCCTGGATAAGAAGATAAGAGTCTGTGTTAGAACTAGGGAGGGCTATTGTTCTGCAATGTCTTTGATCCAGTCATAGTCCTTCCCTATTAGTTACAGTTGTTCACATCCCTACCATCCCCACCCTGGTGATTGTCCTTTCCCTCCACATTCTTTCCTTGGACATTACCCAAGGAGATTTATTACACAGCAATAAAGTGACTTCAATCTATTTTTTCCTTTCTAAAATTTGCAGCTTATGGAATGGATAGCCGGCCACCTATGGCAATTTTTGAGCTGCTGGATTATATAGTCAATGAGGTAAATACAGTATGATATCTCAAGTCTTGGAGTTTGGGGAAATGGGGGCAAAGGACCAAATAACTACTGGGTAAATAGTGAGTTGTTCAGATGTCTGGGGCAGGCTAAAGTTCTTCTATTAAGCAGTTAGCATGGTTCAAACAAATAATGTTGGAACTAATTAGTCTCTTTGATAATTCTAGGATCTTTTCCAAATAGGAAGACTTCAGAACATCTTGCTCATAATGTTAATGTCTTATAAAACTCATCTGAAGTGGACTCAGAGATTTCCAGTGCAGTTCTCCAGGCCTCACAACAGAGCTAGCTGAGTACAAGCCCAGTTGTACTCAGCACTGTCATAATAGCCTCTAGGAGGGTATCCATAGGTGCTCCATAAGGATAGATAGCTAAAATGGGGCCTGATTATGGAGGCCTAATGTGTCAACAAGAGCTTAAATTTCCTGCAGAAATTCTGGCTACCCTGAGGGAAAAGGAACTTGAATCTAGAATCACTGGTTTCTTTTTTTGGCTGTTCTTTCCTCCCTTGGATAAAAGAGATAATTCATGATGACTGATCTTTGTTTTATGAACTTGCCTTTCTAACCTGGATTTCATCCCAATCTAAGTTTGACTTCTCCACTTGTTTTAATCTTTCCTTTCTCTTTATTGGCTAATAATCATTCCCTCATTGCAGTGACACTGTATTTATGGGCTAAAACCTTGTTTAGCAAATTTTGTTGTTCAGTTATTTGAGTCATATCCAATTTGCCATTTTCTTTTCCTCTTCATTTTATGGATAAGGAAACTTAGGCAAACAGGGTAAAGTGATTTGTTTAGTGTCACAGAGTTATTCTGAGGCCACATTTGAATTCAGATCTTTCTGACTGCAGGCCTGAGTCTATCTACTGTACCACTTCACTGCCCCTAGCTGAAGCATAGACTTTCTTTGGAGGAGATGGCACATGAACCTCCTCTAATTCTACCATTAGACCCCAAGGAGCTAGTACTGATGTTTGTCCATTGAAGGGAGATGCTGTAGGTACACATTAAAATTAAAATGCATTTTCTCTGTGAGTCTGACTTCTATCTAGTGTGAACTGATTTGTCACCGTGACAGCATTGATGAATGATCCTCCCAAACTCCTGTCATGTTTGATTTATTTAACCATAAATGTTGGCACCTAATAGGCAAATCAGGGGAAGTGAGTGACAAGGGGGAAGAGGCAGGGAACCACTAGTATTTCAATTTTTAATCTCAATGACATTTTCTTCCAATTAGCAATTGATTAGATGAGATCCATCCTATTCCCTATATATCTAGAAGATCACTTCTGTACTAAGGATCAAGAAATGAAATTTATGAACTGTGCTAATGGGCTGGGGGGGGGGGGTGGGAAGAGGGGGTGATGGGAGAATCTCCCAAACCCTCCTTTTACCTTAGTGTTTCCATGTTTTTCCCTTTCAAGTCCTAATAGGACTGATGGGACCGTCACAAGGATGATGCTTTAAAAAATAATAATGACACAGTGAAAATTCAGTTATACAGAACTTTTGGCCAACTAAGATTCAGTTATGCTAAACTTTAACAAGAGAGATAAATTAGAAAGGAATAAGTTGGAATTAGATATTTTATTTAGAAATGTGATGTTTAAGAAGTTTGAGAGGTGAGAGGCATAGTTTCTGGGTAATTAGTCATTAATGTTAGTATTATTAATAAAAGAAGGGTCAGTGATCCTCTTGAATGCCAAAGATCCCTTGTGGAATCCAATCAGTGCTTACATGCCCTTGGACAGGTGGGTGTTCCTGAAAGTGATAATTATCTTTTATTATTTAACATATAATGAGAGAGAATTGAAAGGGAGCAATTATCATAATCAGAGTTGGACCTGTTTTAATGAGGGGCTAAGGGACATGATTTTGATCATGTCATTGACTTCCAAATCACCCCCAGCCTTGGATAAGTTAATGAAAGAATTCATCTCCACCCAGATTGAGTAAAATTCACTGGTCTTCCCCACTGGTAGGATTCTGAACAAGATCAAGGAGAAAGTCAACTGAATCTCAGTATCAGCAGTGTTCTTCCAAAACTGAACAAACTACAGACTTCTGGTCCTAAATCAGTAATTAATTATTAATATGAGAGAGAAATAACAATTCTTTTAGAAGACAATTTTCTGGGTGTGTCCTAGGGTAGTAACTCTTCAGCCTAATCCCTTACCTCCCCATCTGGATCCATAGACCTGGGCAATGGTGGGGAGTCTTCTTCCTAAGGATTCCTTCAGGAACTGGCCTCATGTCAGGGAAGACATATATCAGTCCCTGAACTATATTGAAATTGGATGTTTATATCACACTAAAGCTATTTTTCAGCAATAAGAATCAAAATAGTTTTCTGCTTTACTTTCCTTAAGGTTAAAATTTACTCTTCAAACTTCTTCCCCCTAATTCACTGAGTATTTTGTTAATGGATGTTTTACTGTTTGCTGAGGGTGTTTAACATTTCATATCCTTGGGCAGCCAGGTGGCTCAGGACAGAGTGCTGACCCTAGAGTCAGGAGGACCTGAGTTCAAATTTGGCCTCAGACACTTAATAATTATCCAACTGTGTGACCTTGGACAAGTCATTTAACCCTATTGCCTTGAATAAATAAAACCATTTCATTTCCTTGTTCTTCTGACAGAAGTACCAACAAGCAATTAAATGACCAAAAGTTAGTTAATATGGAGGGTAAAATAGTTTGAAATCAAAGGGTCTGGTAAACCCCTGTACTGAATAAAATACTTCTTACTAACTGAATTGTTGATGTAGCAACCATTTAAAAAAAAAATTAGTGCCTCCTGTGATTCCAACACTTCTCTTTGTCTCCCTCTCCTCCCTACTCCTAGTCCTACCAAGTCCCACCTAGGCATGAAAGAAAGAAGGTTTTGTGGTTGAAAAAAATGTGAGAGTAGAAAGACATCTAAGTTCCAGACTTACCTTGATATATTTTCTAGACATATGGCTTTTGAATGAATTGAGCTTTTCTTCTTAATCAAGCAGTAAGCATTGATTGTTCAATTGTTTCAATCATGTCCAATTCTTTCTGACCTCATTTAAGGTTTTCTTGGCAAAGATATACAAGACAGATGAGAAAATTGAGGCAAGCAGGGTTAAGTACTTGCTTGGGTGGGGAAGGGGATCCATACAGCTAATAAGTGTCTGAAGTTACAGTTGAGCTCCAGGTCCAGTGTTCTATCTATTCTGTCACTTAGGTGCACTTCTTCAGTTTACATCCCTTCTTTTCCAACCTCATTGGCCACAGCTGCTCCCTGGTCGATCTTCTAACTCTTTTTCTGTTTCCTCATCATCATCTCTCAGAATCCTAGTCTTTCCTCTAGGCTGGCTTATCTCTGGAACTACCTCTGGTGTGAAGCCTTCTCAGATTGCATTTTTTGCATTATTTTTCTAGACTGTTACCCTCATAATTAATGTTTGATTGATTTTTTGTTTACTTTAACTGTGATCCCTTCTTCTGTGGACACATATTTTTAGGAATTGGTCTGCTTTATATAGTTAAAACCACTCTAGATGACTTAGCTTTTCTCCTGTTGCTCATTAGCAAATTAGGTCAAAGTCACCATTAATTGTACGGCTAAACATCTCATGGAGTATAGGGAATGGGGTACTTAGTTCCAGCAGGATGAACAAGTTTGGCATCATCATACCAATAGTATATTTTAAGAACCAAAAGACTGAATTCTGTTTTACTTTTGTGCTAAGAGCTCAGGTGCAACCTTGCCCCTTAAATGGAGGATGGAAGAGATAAGAGGAAACACCAGCCTGTGGGGGAGGGTTCTCTGACCACTCTGGAGAGTTAGGTCTAATGTTGTATTGTGTCCTTTCAGCCTCCTCCAAAAGTTACCTAGTGGAGTCTTTAGTCTGGGAATTTCAAGATTTTGTGAATAAATGGTAAGTTGACTTCTTATTCTTAGGAAGTATATATCCTGAAGAATATGACTTTTTATATTAGACTACACTCCTATAGGATTTCCAGATTTGACTTAATCTTGTGGTTACTCAAGATGGCTTTTCTCCTCTGAACATCTTTGGCTATTCTCCCAAGTACTTGTAGCATCAAAACTTTTGTATGTTGTGGATTTCAAGACATATAAGATAATCACACTTCATATTATATACAGCTTAATAATTAATCTTTTGGAGTTAATTTTATAGTGACAAGTTAATTTTTTTTTTACTTTCAAAGCAAAATAATTTTCATTTGCTCTTCTTTTAAAGCCTGATAAAAAACCCAGCAGAAAGAGCTGATTTGAAGCAACTTATGGTAAGTAAAAATCTTAATAGATTTCTTACTAATACTATTACTACCCTAAGAAAGTATAAGAACCAGGATAAGTTGTATCATGTGTCTTTTAGTCAATTTTTGGATACAAGTAGAATCTAAATTAAATAATGGGAAATGCTGAAGGAGAATAAAGATTGTGATTAATATGTAACCTGAGAGATTGTCTCTTCTACTTCCTGGTGATGCTAGGAGTTTTCTAGTACATATATAATAAGACTCTAGTCTTTTATTAAGGCTAGTCATCTCCATAGCTACAATCCTCTCCCTTCAACTTTCTGAGCCATCACCCAGTGGTTCAGTGGGCAGGAGATCCCATTAAGTTTGAACAAGCTCAGTTTATCATCTTGACTATTGTATTCCTTTTGAATCCTATTTTTCTTAATTAAAAATATAAACACACATGTTTTCTTTTTGAAAAATGAATGTCCTATTATGCGTTTTGAATCCATTGCTTTATCAGGAAATGAGTAGCCTGCTTTATTATTAATCCTTTGGAATCATAATTGGTAGTTCATTACATTGATCAAAGTTGATGATTGATAGCAAGTCTTTCATAAATGTTGTCTATAAGTGCCATTATTGAATGTCTTTACTATTTCAAACAGAGGGTTTTATACATAGCGAAGCTTAATTTTTAATGTTGCTTCCTCTTCATTATCTCACATATAGGTTCACACCTTTATCAAGAGGTCTGATGGCTGAGGAAGTTGATTTTGCAGGCTGGCTCTGCTCCACCATAGGTCTTAACCAGCCTGGCACACCAACTCATGTGGCCTGTGTCTAAAGTGTTAATTTTGGAAGCTGGAAAAGGCAGCTACCTTACCCCATTGTGCAAAATGATGCTACCCTAGATCCTATTTCTTATGCTTGTCTCTGTTCAGATGAGCATTTTACCCTGTGAAGGATGAAGAAGCATGTGCCAAATTCTATTTGTGTTTTTTTTTAAATTTTGATTATGTTCTTGAATGAATTGGCTTTGCTTTGGGGGTTTCTTGTTTGTGTTAATGACCTTCCAAAAAGTGTGCGATATTGAATTAGTGAAATTTTGATGACAGTGAATATTCTTTGCATTGCTGCTCTTTCAGCCTCAAGCTGGCTGGCCTTGTGATTTTTTTTTGGGGGGGGGATTTTTGACATTTGGTGGTACTTCATTCTCACTAGGCTTTTTTAACCTTTTTTTCCTTAAAGTGGAAGGGAGAGAGGAGCCTTGCAATGTCCTTCACAAGCAGTGCATGGGAAGCATGCTTTTGCTGCTATGAAAACAAGCATTAGAAAGTGGATGTCACAGTGTTGTAATTTTTTTGCTGTCTGTGTAGAATCCAGCTGTTTTCACCTAAATCAAGTCAGAGCCCTGCACTGCCATAATAGCCAGGGCTTCATCAGTCTACTGTGAGGACTTAGAGACTTGTGGCTATATTTCTATATTTATTTTAAAATTACTCTTTATGGGATATTCAGAGTTGTTTGGTGGTGTATGTCTCTTAATTTTTGACTGGCATTTCTAAAAGAGTGGGGATTTTTTGAATGTCACAAATGAATCAAGTCATTAAAGTTCATCAGATCTATCTTCCTCCTAATCCAACTATGTGTAAGACAACTGTGTGTATAGTGCCTAAAAATTGTATGGAGATCATTTTAACCATTTTATTTTCAAATGTTTAACAAATCTAATCTCTTATTCTAATAAATATATCAAGTTTAAAAGAACAGTTTAAAAGTAGTATGTTTTTTGTGTAAATTATTTCAGGGAATGCTTTGGTCATTATACATGAAAGTGGTGGTTTTGGTCTCTTAAACTTATTTGGGCTTTTTATAGAAAATAGGAAGGGTTGCAAGAAGGAAACAATGGACCAAGAAACATCTTGAAGCTGGCTGCTTTTGGCTAATGCACCTTTAGATGCCTTTCCTGTCATTTTATGTTTCTAGAAGCCACACAAAAATTACTGCAGCAGTGTTCAAAATCTCTCCCACTATGCTTCCAACAGCTTTCCTCTTGAAATATGAAAGGATCCTATTTGTCCTTTCCACCCACTTTTCTTTTTTAGTTCAGTTCAACTTTATTTGCAATTTCACATTCTGCTTTCCTCCCCTACCTGAAAGGTAAAAAAACCCTGAAAATCCATTTCAAATATGTATAATCAAATTTCCACATTAGCCAAGCACAAAAAAAAGAAGAAAAAATATGCTTCAGTCTACACTCAGTCCATCACCTTTATTTGGAGGTAAGATAGAATGTTTCATCGTGAGTCCTGTGAAATTGTAGGTGGTTATTGTATCAATCATTTTGGAAGTCTTTCAGAGTTGATTATCTTTACCATTATTACTCTTACTGTGTATGTTTTCGTGGTTTTTCCACACTTCACTTTAATCAGTTCATCTAAATCTTCCCAGGTTTTCCTGAAACTGTCTCCTTAATCATTTTTTAATAGCACAGTATTCCATCACAATCATGTACCATAACTTGTGCAGCCATTCTCTTATTGATAGGCATTCTCATAGTTTTCAGTTCTTTGGAATCACAGAAAGGTACTATAAATATTTTTATACGTATGGGTCCTTTTCTTCTTTCATTGATCCCTTTTGGTTACAGACCTAGTAGTGTTATCACTGAGTTAAAGAGTGTTTGTGTGTGTGTGTGTGTGTGTGTGTGTGTAGATAGATAAAACTTTAAAAGCTTTTCGAGAATACTCCCAAATTGTCTAAAGTGGGTGAACTAGTTATAGTTCCATCAACAGTGTCCCAGTGTACGTGTTTTTTCATATCCCCTTTAGCATGTTATTTTCCTTGTTTTTCATGCTAGTCAGTTTGATGCCCATCCATTTGTTTTATCTTCTGGGATTCATCATTGTCCACAGAATGCAAGAGTTTGGCTATTTATGGAGGCAGTTATTTTCTAAGTAAACTCAAGCCCATAGCTCTAGAATGTTCAGATCCATGTTTAAGTGTATAGGATGACCTTTCTTATTCCCATTCCATCTTTTATTTGGATCTGCCAACTTAAGGAATGGGACTTTTGGAATAAAAAAAATTTTTCCTCATTTACTAGCATGAGTAGGGACTGACTTATGACATTTTGAGAACAGTCCTATAAGGATGTGAGAATTTGGTTCTAAAACTGCTTATAGCACTAAAAAGTTGTATATATTTTGTGTATTGTGCTAATGCTCTGCAAAGGTGAACAAAAGCTGAATTGTTTGTTACAGCAGTTATTACTAAGTCACCAAAAGACAAATGAATTCTATATTTCTGGAAATTCCTTTTAATGTTTTTAATGATTTTTTGAATGGTTTTAGTTTTATACTACATGCCAATTTAAGATATTTTCTGAACTTTCTGACCTCATTTTCCTTGCAAGAACAAGACTGTCCAGTCAATAAAACATTTCACAATGGGGAGTTTTGCTTTTATCAGATGAAAAATAAATCTAGGAAAGATCTTTTAGTATATTGATCCCTGACTTACTAGATGCTAGAGTAAGAACTTGAATGGGATTTTGGTGATCCATTTTACAAACAGAAAAACAATTATGGCTTATTTTCCTTGCTTTATTTTAGAAAAGACAATAACTCTAGAGGTAATAACCCTAGTATATAGTATAATCAACTTATCTCAATTAAGTTGATTTATTAAAAATAATTATACTCAAAGGGCGGAACCAAGATGGCAGCATGAAGGCAGCATTTCCCAGAAACTCTTTCCCCCAAAACTCCAAAAAGCCAACAAATTATGACTAGCCAAAATTTAGAGGGGCAGAACCCAAAGAAAGGCTGAGTGATACATTTTCCCAGTCCAAGATAACTTAGAAGTTCCGCAAGAAAGGTGTATTTAGGGGCGGCTAGGTGGCATAGTGGATAAAGCAATGGCTCTGGAGTCAGGAGTATCTGGATTCAAATCAGGTCTCAGACACTTAATAATTACCTAGCTGTGTGGCCTTGGGCAAGCCACTTAATCCTGTTTGCCTTGCAAAAAAAAAAAAAAAAAAAGAAAGGTGTGTTTAACCCAGACCAGGGGGTTGGGAAAAAGTTGAGGCTGCCCAGACCAGGGATCACTGGGAACAGCTTGAAGGAGCAGTGAGAGAACTCTGCTGCACCAGAATTGAGTGTAGAAATGAGGAGCACCAGCCACAGACCTGCAGTGAGAATCTGCGGAAACCAGCCTGCACCTCCAGAACACAGCCCACAGTAAGGGGTTCGGGGAGACAGCAGAAAGCTAGCTCTCTGCTCTCCCTGGGGCAGGACTCTACTGTTTGCCCACACTCAGATCCAGGTTGTAGTTTGGCCTTCCATACTAAGATAGCAGGGCCCCTCCTGACGGCTCCAGGGCAGAGGAGAGTGCTTGTGGTCATCCTACATATCAAAGCACAGGGAAGAGAGCATAAGACCTTGGAGGAATAAAGGTCCCAGTGGGGTCCCAACCCCCCCCCCCACAAAGCAGATTTCCCAATAATACTCAAAAGTTCAGGAAGCAAGCCCAAACCAGGCACAGGCTAGAGAAATGAATAAACAGAGGAAAAAGAGGAACACTATTGAGAAATTCTTCGTCTGTGATCCCAAGAAGGATCAAAATACTCAATCTGAAGATGAAGTATGATCCTCCTGCATCTAAAAAACTCCATGAAAAACAGAAGTTGGGCTCAGGCTATGATAGAGCTCAAAAAAGATTTTGAAAATCAAGTAAGGGAGAGAAACTGGGAAAAGAAATGAGAGATGCAGGAAAAACATGAAAAAAAGTCAGCAGCTTAGTCAAGGAAATCCAAAAAAAAAAAAAAAATGCTGAAGAAAACATGCTAAAAGCCAGCATAGGTAAAATGGATAAAACAGTTCAAAAAGTTACTGAGGAGAAGAATGCTTTAAAAAGCAGAATTGGCCAGATGGTAAAGGAGATAAGAAAGCTTTCTGAAGAAAACATCCATCAGATGTAGAATGGAGCTAAAGGAAGCTGATGACTTTATGAGAAATCAAGACATAATTCAACACCAAAAGATTGAAAAACTAGAAGAAAATGTGAAACATTTCATTGAAAAAACTGATCTGGAAAACAGATTCAGGAAAGATAATTTAAAAATTATTGGGATAACTGAAAGTCATGATCAGGAAAAAAGCCTTGACCTCATTTTTAAAGAAATCCTACAGGAAAATTGCCCTGATATCCTAGAAGCAGAGGGCAAAATAGAAATTGAGAGAATCCACAGATCTCCCCTGGAAAGAGATCCAAAAAAAAAACCCCAGGAATTAATATTCCAAGTTCCAGAATTCCCAAGTCAGAAAATACTACAAGCAGCCAGAAGGACACAATTCAAAGACCGTGGAACTGCAGTCAGGGTCACACAGGACTTAGCAACTATATTAAGGGCTCTTAGGGCTTGGAATATAATATTGCAGAAGACAAAAGATCTTGGAATGCAACTGAGAATCAACTGTCCAGCAAAACTGAACATCCTCTTCCAGGGGAAAAGATGGACTTTCAGTGAAATGGGAATTTCAATTGTTCCTGTTGAAATGACCAGAGCTGAACAGAAAGTTTGATCTTCAGATACAGGACTCAGGTGAAGCATAGAGAGTGGAGGAGAAGGATACAATATGAGGGACTTAATGATGATGAACTCCATGTATTCCTGCATAGAAAAATGATACTGATAATACTCTTATGAAACTTCTTATTTAATAGAGTAGGTAGAATTTTTATAGATGAAGCACAGGAAAGAACTGAATCCAAAGATATATTGTAAAAATGGAGATAATGGCTAAAAGGGAAATGCACTGGGAGTAAGAGAGGTGAAATAGACTATTTCATATAAAAGATAGTTTAAAAAAATTTTTTACAATGAGCTTTTGCAATGATATGGGTGGGGGGAGGCGAGGGGGAATGAGGGAACCTTCACTCCCATCAGAAATGGCTCAGAGAGGAAACTGCATACACACTTAAGGTATAGACATCTAGAATAAAAAGAGAAGGGGGAAAGGGGGAAGGCAGGGGAATATGGGAATAGAGGAGAGGGTGGATCATAGCAGAGAACTGTCAGATATAATACATTTTCTTTTACTTCTTGCAAGGGGCTGGGATTGGGTGGCCTGTCCAGGACCACTGGGCTGGGAGGTTGCTGGGTCTCAGGGGTGGTATGTGGGCTCGGGGCTTCTTGGCCCCAGGGCCGGTGATCAGTCCACTGAGCCACTCAGCTACCCTACAGCACATTTTAGAAGAGGGACAGAGTGAAAGGAGAGAGAATATAATATATGATAGTGGGGAGGTATGAATGGAGGGAATTTTCATCAGCAACAGGAACAGCAGAAAAATATGGAAGTAACTTTTATTATGGACTTATCATAAAGAATGATCCAGGGGCAGCTAGGTGACACAGTGGATAGAGCACTGGCCTTGAAGAGTCAGGAGTACCTGACTTCAAATCCGGCCTCAGACACTTAATAATTACCTAGCTGTGTGGCCTTGGGCAAGCCACTTAACCCCATTGCCTTGCAAAAAAAAAATCCTATAAAGAAAAAACAAATCCACTCGAGTAGATCCTAAGATGTTTCTAAAAATATGGCACGTTTCCTTAAATACAAAAATCATTTTTAAACAAGTCCATTTTATTATTCAGTATGCATTCTACAAGAACATAATTTGACTCTTCTGCTTTGGTATCCTTTCAACAGCATTTTCTATGTAAAATGTACTCTACATTTTATCACATTTAACTCTTAAGATATGCTCATAACTACATATCTTGTGTTCTATGTCTCTCTGAATGGCATTTAAATAGCTTATGCACCAATATATGAGAAGCTGAATCTCATTATACCTCTTCTTCACTTTTCCATTCACTCCATTTCAGGAGCTATAACATGGCATTGCTTTGTGCACAAGGGAGTTTACCTGTCAGTATATATTAGAAAAATGTGAAATGTTGACTTACATATAAACTTTTCTGGTTGTAAATACATGAATATTTCAATAGAATGTAACATGGAGTATTATCTCTAGTATGTTTTATCTAATTTGACTAATTATATGAACTTGACCTTTTTTCCCCATGGTAAAATGTCAATTCTTAAATTTCCTATCTGTGATCAGTTTTTGTTTTGCTCCACACTCTGAAGTTCCATTGGACTATGGTCTTCATTTTAATAGTGCATCTTCTGAGAGTTCTTCATTCCCTGGTAACAGTCCATAATGATTGTGCTGGAATTTTTTTTTTAATAGAAAAAAACTCCTGAATCTTAAAATTAACTTAGATAAATAATCCTGATTTTTTTTCCCTTTCTCCTTTAGGAATCTGATTCCTCCTCCTCCTCTTCCTCCTCTTCTTCTTGAGAATGGTTTCTTGTGCTTAGTTGTAATTCTGTTTGATTGATGGAAGTTTCATTGTCTACGTGCACCAAAATCTAATGTGGCCAAAAAGATTACAAATTAATATTATTAAAAAACCAAATACTTAAAAATGCCAGCTCTTAAAACTTCAAAAGCTTAAAATGCCAGATCTTAAAAGCAAAATCTTTATTCTTCTGATTTCTATCTTTAAGATATTGAAGATTCAGACTCTCAGAGTATAGTAATATCCCTATATTTCCTCAGTTTCAGATTAAATGTTTTACTTCATTGCATCACACGTTACATAAGAAGGTACCATGACAGAAGGCAGACTAAGCCTAATTTCTGACCAGCTTCAAATTAATTAAACACATATAGCATCACCTCAGGGGAAATCATTAATTCATACCTTTTATCAAAGACAAAATGGAGGATTCCAACAAAATGTTGCAGCACACAGCAAGTGCATAATAAATGCTTGAAGAATGATTCTGACCTTCAGGCCATTTGTTGACTAAGGTTAGATAAAGGATTTTTTTTTTTGTTCTCTCCTGAAGCTAAACTGGATTGCTATCCGCAGGATGAGCTGCTACTCCCCCAAGTTACTGATTGGGATACTGCTACTCCCCCAAGTTACTGATTGGGATAGCTGATCTTTCAAGCACGTGTTACAGTGGGGATGTTTCATTCCCAAAGTAGCAACAACTTTGGCACAAGACATTCTTCCTTAGCACTATGCTTGGAATTATCAGAATAAGAGATGAACAGAGGAGAGTAAGGTGAAGTGAATGGTGAAATAAGTATGTGCAAAGGCTAAAAGCAAATGACATACACAAACTGCTTTACCAACCCGAGCAAATTTCTCATCTTTCTAAAGTCCCTCAGGCTCAAAAATGTGATTTTATAGTGATTTTTATTACCAAAAGGCAGAAAATTAAACGATTAATTCTGAATTTCAATTTTTCCACAATCCCACATCTGCTCATGCTTACATTTTCTGGTTCTTCTGTTGGAGGTGAAGAATGGGTCATTCCTTCCTCTTCCCCTTCCCCTTCTCTGGAGCTAATAATTGATTGAAGGGCCAGCTCTTCAACCTAAAACATGAAACAACGGGGTCATTCTGCATCCCACTATACTATTTACAACGAAGAGGAAAGAAAGCTCACGCTGTACGCCAAGGGAAGGGCAATGCGGTCCTAGGATGTGTGCTAGGGGCAGCTGGTGGGGTGGGCAGAGCCGTGACCGCAGTCCTCCGCCCGCTGGGCTCTTCCTGAACAATTTAACAAAGTATCTCTGGGGCGGCCAGCTCGCTTTAAGGCAAGTCCTCCAAGCCCGAGCCCTTGCCCCCGAATTCTGCCTGGCCGAGGGCACGAGGAAGGGGGCCACTGTGGGGGCAGCGCTGGGGAGGGCGTGAGAACCGGGCATCACAAGCGCCCGCCGCAGGGGCCTTGGGAGATGGCGTACAGCCCCATTTCGGAGCGAGGGACGGCGATTCATCATGGAGGGCTTGCCCCCTGGCATCGGCCTCCGTGGCTATGGCCGCGGCTGCCCGCCCACTCCTTGGGGGAGGGATGCCACGCAGGGGGTCTGCGGGCCACAGCTCGCCGCCCCGCGGCCGCGATGCGGGGTGCCAATGCCCTGCGAAGGGGGCCCGGGGGCCGGAACCGCCACTGACCAGGTTACACGGATGCCCCCGGGGATGCCCGGCTGGCACAGGGGAAGCAGGAAAGCGGCGCGCTTCCTCTGCGGCTGCCCGGCTAAGCCCAGGCCCTTTCCTGTCTAGTTTTTGCCAGGCTCGGCCAAGGCCACCCGGCCCGACCCCCTGGGGCTTCCTCAGCGCGCCCCGGGGCAGAGGCAGGAGGAGCCGTGCCAGGCGCTGCCCCTCGGGCGGGGCGCCTCGGCCGGGCCTCCCCTCCCCCTCCCCCTCGGGGCGGGGCGCCTCGGCCGGGCCTCCCCTCCCCCCTCCCCTCGGGGCGGGGCGCCTCGGCCGGGCCTCCCCTCCCCCTCCCCCTCGGGGCGGGGCGCCTCGGCCGGGCCTCCCCTCCCCCCTCCCCTCGGGGCGGGGCGCCTCGGCCGGGCCTCCCCTCCCCCCTCCCCCTCGGGGCGGGGCGCCTCGGCCGGGCCTCCCCTCCCCCCTCCCCTCGGGGCGGGGCGCCTCGGCCGGGCCTCCCCTCCCCCTCCCCCTCGGGGCGGGGCGCCTCGGCCGGGCCTCCCCTCCCCCTCCCCTCGGGGCGGGGCGCCTCGGCCGGGCCTCCCCTCCCCCTCGGGGCGGGGCGCCTCGGCCGGGCCTCCCCTCCCCCTCGGGGCGGGGCGCCTCGGCCGGGCCTCCCCTCCCCTCGGGGCGGGGCTTCTGGAGGCCCCGCCCCGCCCCAGGCCCGCGGAATCCCGGGGCCGCCCCGGCGGCGTCACCTTCAGCCGATTGAGCTGGTCGTGCAGCGCCGCCTTGACGCGCAGCAGCGTCTCCTCCTCCTTGCGGAGCTCCTGCAGCCGGCTCAGCATGTCGGCGGCTCGCGGCCTCCGCGGTTCCTCCCTGTCTCAGGCCGCGCCCGTGGGGATGCCGTCCGATGGCTCCGAAGCCCCATGCGGAAGAGGCCGGGCAAACGGACATCTTAGAAAAGGGCGGAGGAATCACTTCCGGTTCGACCCGCTCCCACTGGAGAGCCGTCGCGCCTCCGCCGGAAGCTTTTGCGGGCGACGGCGGGAGAAGCCGCGCTCTCCCCACCCTCCCATAGTACGTCTAAGAAGCGGTATCAGGCGGGGGCATGGCGGCCGCTTGTAGCCCAGGAAGCACCGAGAGGCCAGCTCCAAGTCCCTCCGGACCGTCCGCCTGGTAGCCAGACACTGCGCATGCGCACACGGCGCCCCGGCGGCAGGAAGGCCAGCAGCGGCCGTTCCTCCTCTCCCTGCTACAAGATCCCAACTCTAGAGCATCACAGGGCTGCCCCACACCCTCCCGGGAGTGTCTGCACTCCTCCACCCCACCTGGTAGGCAAAGGACCTATCGGATTTGCCATTTCCTTCTCAGCTCATTTATGAGAAACTGAGGCAAACCGGGTCAAGTGACTTGCCTAGGGTCATACAGCCACTGCTGGAGGCTGCATTACATTGACTTCCCAAAAGGAGACCCAGCACAGTAACTCTCACCACTCAGTATGTGCCAACCCCATTCTAGGTCATTTTGTACATCTCCCCCCCCCCCCCATACCCACTTAAGTCTTTAATCTCTAGGTGTCTAGTCTAGACTAAAATATCAAATTCTCTACTCTTTTTTGAGCCCCTACACAGCTTTCTAAAAATTTTTATGGCCCTGTACAATATACATACCCAATACAAACCAGGATATATTTGAAATTAGTTGTATAGAGCAACTAGCATCTAGTGTGATTAACAAATGTCTGGAATCCCAAGGCCCAATTATAGACACTTATAAAGCAACCAGGTAAACTTTTGTGTTGAAATAGGAAGCTTTTCAAAGCCTGTCTTTGTGAAATTTTTATACTTTCTAAAAAAACTTTTTCAGGTTTTTTTTTCCTCCAAAGCCACTTTGAATATTTATTTAGATATTCACAAAACACACAAAACAGTGTTGGTGGCCCAATGGATTAACTGATATGCCAAGTTTATGCAGCAGACTTCTTCTCAGCTGCGGGTTTTTTTGGTGTGGCAGGTTTCTTTTCAGCTGCTGGCTTCTTTTCCACAGTTTTCTTTGCTGCTGCAGGCTTCTTTTCTGCTGTTTTCTTCTGCCCTGGAATCTTCTTTGCTCCTGCAAGTTTCTTATTACCTACAAGCTTCTTCTTCTTTTTCTCATCTACTGCTTTCTTTGCCTCCATAATCTTCTTTAGTGCAGCAGCTCTTTTATTTTCTCTGATTCTCCGCTGTAAAGATGAGAAGAAAATAATGTAACCCAAAAAACCTAATGAAAGAAAACCAGTATAAATCTAATTTGCCATTACTCACATTCTTAGCCTGGCGTAGAATTGTATTCCGGCGCATGGTCTTGGCATATGGGTTCAGTTTCACCATGATTCTCAAGTTCTTCAGTGGGTTCTTCTTGAGTACTCGTCGATGAATCTTCTTGCTGTAAATCAACAGATATAATCTAAGCTCTTGAAATTTTATTGTTCATGACTAATAAATAAAAGTCTCTCTACAATTAATCTAAATGCTGATAATTGCTAATTTACCGTGGTGCACGGAGAGCCCTCCGGATCTCTGGGCTTTTCAAAATCCTGGTAAGGTCTGTATTGGTCATCTTGTGCATTGGAAGACTGAAAGGCAAAAATTCAGGTGTTCTTGTGAAAATCAGGGTGCTTTGTGTTTAAAATGAAAATCTGAAAAAATTGAGCTAAATTTCACCATTAAAAGACCAGAATCAGAACCTCCACTAAAATCATAGGTTTCAGAAACACGGACCAATGAAGTGGAATCTCATCATTTCTAATACTCTTATTTCAATTATACTAAACAGTTTAATTTTGAGAACACTTACTTGTAGTGACTCTTCAGGGTGGCAGGCCTGCGCCATGTACCATACAGATCATCCAACTTGCGGAAGGCACTTTCAGTCCAAATACAGAAACGCCCCACATGTCCACCAGGAGCGAGTCTCAACAGGTTCAATTTACTCACATTAAGTAGAGTAATACCTGTAAGTTAAAACAAAATGTGAAGAACTGTCTTCCAAAACAACCCCATTTACCTTTCTTGTCACTTAAAGGCATTTAAATATAAACATTACAATGAAGCATAAAACATCAAAAGTTAAGTTTTTTCCAGTGTAATTATAATACACCAAGTATCTGAATGTCCAACAGAATCTTGTATTTCAGAAGCACATTATAAAATGGAATCTCATCTTATTCAAAGAAAAAAAGTCTTAAGTACTGGACTGTCCCACTCAGTCAGAAAAAAACATTAAGTTCA
This sequence comes from Macrotis lagotis, assembly GCF_037893015.1. Classification (NCBI taxonomy): domain Eukaryota; kingdom Metazoa; phylum Chordata; class Mammalia; order Peramelemorphia; family Peramelidae; genus Macrotis; species Macrotis lagotis. The sequence goes on from NC_133661.1 coordinate 154,793,380, forward strand.
AGAGGTCCCTCCTGAAGGATTCCTATTAGTCAATTTGGATCAGATGCAGTGCTCTCATTGATGAAACAATTCTTCAAAGTATTTAAGTATAAAAAAAAAATTTACCAGGAATGTTTCTGAAGGCCTTGATAATACCATTATCTTCATTATAGATGATACAAGGTCCTCGCCGCTGGATACGGCGGCGGTTTCTCATTTTACCCTTACCAGCTCGCATTCGCTGAGAAGCATAGACCTTAAAAAAAAAAGGTAAAGAGAAAAATGAAAAATGTAAGAGCATCTTAATTCCACATTTTAAACAATGCTAAATAACAGCTCTTAAACTGAAGAAAATGCATTAGATTTAAGTGCTTTTCAATGTTAACTATATACAGGTTACCAATCATGTATCAGAACTTCCACAAAATCACGTTGTTTCAGAAACACGGACCATGAAGTGGAATCTCATCATTACAAGGCTGACCTCCCCCATATCCAGAGGTAAAAACCATCCTATGAGAATTCTTTACTTCAACTCCGCTAAAAAAAATCCTGCAAACAACCAAATTTCTAATATGAAATCCTTTCCAATTCACTCTCAGCTAATTCCTCCCCTTCCAAAATTTTCCTTTCTTATTCTTTATGTCTCCTCTTCTGATAAAAGTAAGCTCCCTGAAGGCAGACACTTTCATATACATATAATATCTAGGATTTAGGTATTAGAAATTTCACTTTCTAGATGAAGAGGTTCAAGAGAAGTTAAATGACTTACAAAGGACAAAGTTTCTAAGTCTCAGGGGTAAAGAATTCCTCTTTAATTCCCAAGTCTAGTTCTTTCCATTAGACTAAGCTAATTTATTCCTAAGAAATGATTAAAATCTCAATTTTCCAATTTTAGTTACTTGTCTGTACCAAGTGTAATGAGACTAAATACTATGCCCAATCAATTCACCTTTTTGATGTCATTCCATGCCTTCAGCTTCTTAAGCAGCAAAACTGCTTCCTTGGTTTTCTTATAGCCCTCTACTTTATCTTCAACCACTAGAGGAAGTTCTGGAACTTCTTCAATTCGATGACCTAAGAAAATTTATTTCAGTTATACTTGTTCATGCCAATTCCATAGAAAAATAATTTTCCTGACCATATAAAGCCAGCCAAAATAGACAAACAACTATCAATGATAAAATGCAGAACACTGGTAGCCCAGTAAATAAAAAAAAATCTGTTAGCAGACCCTTACTACTATCTGTGTGATCACAGAAAAGTCACAATCTGTTTGCTTTGGTTTCTTTTTTTGTAAAATGGGGATAAAACAATCAACCTTGTAGGATTGTTAGGATCAAATTAATACCTTTATTCCCTTTCTTCCTATATTTCTTGTTCCTAAAATACTCATTTCTAGACTGCTCAGAATCCCAGGGGGAAATGGACCAAGGTAGCTATCAATGAATGAACTTAATAGCAAAAAACCCAATCCCAGGCAAAGTTCAAAATCACAAGCAAAGCCAGGATTAGAATCCAATTTTTTTCCATCATTTCGCCAAGAACATTTCCCTAAAGTTTATATTGGAAATCTCTCAAATAAGAGAATGAGGTCTGCATTGCAACAGCTAAGTGTCCTTCACTCAAAACATCCCATCCATACAAACCTTTTGACATGACCAGTGCTGGCAGGGAAGAGGCTGCCAAAGCAGAGCAGATGGCATATCGTTTTTGTGTTGTATTCACTCTGCGATGCCAACGGCGCCAAGTCTTTGTAGGAGCAAACATACGACCTCCTCGGCACATCTATTTTTCTAGTCAAGAATCCAATTTATCTCTTAATTAAAATTCAAAAAACTTTTACTTAGGTCTTGCTCAGAGAAACTTTTTCAGCAACCTTCTGTACCAGCTTACTGACAGCAGGCAACTGTCACTGAAAACAGAGTAAGACGCAAATTACAGCATCATAGCAAGCTAATATTATGTCACATCTACTTTCCCTTATTAATTTTTAGTGCTAATTATATGTGAAGTCCTGAAAAGGTGTTTTGTATGTGTATATACACACACACAATTCACCTCAGAGGACTACTATAGAGAATAGCAGAGGCCATATTTTGTCCATAAAACCCAAATTTTTACTGAAGTGTCATTAACTTCCCAATTTTCATGCTTAGAAAAGAAAAATGCAGACTAAGGATACATTTCCAAAAGCACCCTGGCCAGAGCGATGAGTCCCTCCACCCCGAACACGAGGGATTCGGGCAACAGCTCTGCCAGTTCCCCAAGACTCAGCACTGGTCTGATGACCTGAAAAATAAAAAAAGGTGTAAGGAGAGGCAACTGAGATTTAATATATCAAATCCACACTAGCTGACTGCATATACTACAGACTATCAGAACTTCCATAAAAATCATGTGGTTCAGAAACACGGACCAATGAAGTGGAAATCTCATCATTTCTCTGCAGCACTAAACATTTTCCCTTTGGAGTCACACCTCAGGTAACTCACACAAATTTATAAATATAGACTCAGTTAAAACGTGGGTGCTTCCTACTTTGGCTTTGTAAAAAGCCCATATTTCTCCAAATTCAAGGTTTGTTTTTAAAATAAGTTATCTTAAGCTATATGTATAAATGGCCATACCTGCTAATTCACTGACAGCATAAGGTTGTCGGTTATTTTTTCTCAAGTTGGTATGAACAAAATTCACAATATCTGGACGAATTGGAGCCTTAAAGACGGCAGGCAAAGTAACATTTTTGCCAGATACTTCCCCCTTTTCGGAGTACACAGATATCAGGGGTCGTACACAAGCCTGGGAGAAAAAGAAAACAAACACTTAATAAACCACATTTGGGAAGAGTTTGACATCCTTTGTTTTCTAAGAATACCACGAACATTGCTCAGCTACAAGTGGTCATCACCCAAAAAGCGCCAGTTTACCGACAGCAGGCAACTGTCACTGAACACTAGGTAAGACGCAAATTACAACATCATAGCAAGTTCTTAAAGTTTGCAAAGACCCCAAAAGAAACTTAAAACCAATTTCATATAAAATCTTCAAAAAAATCTAAGGAAGAAGCCCAAATATATATTAGTTAATATTTTGAGTCAATTCTCTTTATGGAATTTATTCAATGCAAGTGAGACAAACCTGCTCTGGATCAGATTCCTCTAGGAAAAGCCACAAACTACATCTCTAATTGCAGTTTTCTTTAGCTTAAAATATTAAGATGCATTGTCAAATTAGCTCTAGTACCCTCAGCCTAACGCCCTTCGAAGTTCCGACACTGCAGATTCCAAATTTTAAATAAAACTTGGTTATAGTAAAGCCCATGTGACATCAAGCACACTGAGGCCTGCAGCAAACTCTTCCCCTAAAGTTCATTCCACACTCCAAAGCCGGGTCCGGCCTGCTCCGAGCCCCGGGCCCCGGCAGCCCGACAGTCCGCCGGCTCCCTCATCCCGTACAGCCGCGCGGCCCGCAGCCCTCGGCCGGCCCGGCCCGGCCCCGCAGCCCTCGGCCGGCCCGGCCCGGCCCGGCAGACACGCGTTGCTTCTAAGATGGCTGCCCTCTGGCCACACCACCCAGCCCGACCCAGAGGCGGCGTCCCGGGGGCTCTAGCTTTTCCCCCTCTCCTTCCTTTCACCCGCACTCCGCTGTCCTCGGCCCCCGATCTCCCACGCTACAATTTCTGTCCGAGGGACGCCTCCCCACCAGAGTCACTCACCATGGCGGGCGCCGGAGAGTAAGAGCCACGCTCCTCTCCGCCCGACGGCTCCCGCAGGAAAAGGAAGTGCTCAGCACCAACTTAGAATTATATGTATCCCTCCCCCTGCGCGCTGCACCACTTCAGAACCAATGAAAAAGAGCGGAACATTTCTTTTCTCATTATTTATTTTCTAAACACACCATTTCTTCCTATAAAGGTGAAATTAAATTATTGAAATAATCCTGTCGCCTTTAATATAGGTTAAACCTCAGGGACTCATTTTTCGCGGAATGATCCTAAGGGTGACGCGTATGACGTCACGCGTAAAAATCTTCCTCAAAGTTATTCTTTACTTTTTTTTTAGCAGAGAAGGAAATATTATTTAAATAAAGAAATAAAGAAATGCGTTGTTTGTCATGAAAATTGTTTTAAAAAGTTCGCGGAGAAGACGCATGTTTCCTTCAACGCGAAATGTAGTCCGGCGGGGCGGAGCGGGTCATGACCCTCTGACGTCGGCACGTTGGGGCTGATACTCCTTGCGGACGTGGCTCGGAAGGCTCCAGACTCCCGGCCGCGATGTTGGCCGACGTGGACCAGGCGGCCTCCGGGCTGTACAACCTTCTCGTCCAGTGAGTTGTCTCCCCAGCCCGCGCGGCCCTGCCGCCTTTCCCTCCGTCCGGCTCTCCGCCGCCGACGGACGTGAGGCCCGGGCCCCGGGCCCGCGGCCGCCCCACCCCCCCTCGCCGGACAGTTACTCCCCGGGCCCTGGGCCTCGCCCAAGTGCGGGACCTCCGCCTAAGGCTTCGCGGCGGGGTCCGAGGGGCCCCCCAGGCCGCCGGCCCGGCCCGGCCACCCCGCTGCGGGGCCGTAAGCCGGCTGCGCCCCCGAGAATTGGCCCGGATTGAGCCGGGCCCGGAGGCGGCCCCTGCGCCGCGGCGCCTCCCCGCCACTCTGTCTGGTCGGGGAGGGGAGGGGAGGGGGCGGCAGCGCTAGAAAGAGCGAGAAAGAAACCGGAGTGAGGGCCCCTGAGGGGCCGCCCAGCCTCAGTGAACGGCCCTCCCTGCCCCAGCGGCCGGCCTGGAGTCATCCTCACCGTCGGCGAAAGAGTGGAGCTTCTCACTTGTCTTCCCGTCTTTCACGACATTTTCTTACCCCGAATAAAATAACTTCTGGGATGAATTGTACAAAGTACTCTCATATATATGCGTATATATAATATATACATATACAACTTTGGGATGAATTGTACAAAGTACTCTCCTATATATATATACATATATACATATATAATATATACGTATATATAATATATACATATATAACTTTGGGGACGAATTGTACAAAGTAGTCTCATATGTATGCATATATATACACACATGTAACTTTTGGGATGAATTGTACAAAGTACTCTCATATATATATACGTATATATAATATATACATATGTAACTTGGGATGAATTGTACAAAGTACTCTCATATATATGTATATATAACTTTTGGGATGAATTGTACAAAGTACTCTCATATATGTATATATACACATAACTTGGGATGAATTGTACAAAGTGCTCTCATATATGTATACACATAACTTGGGATGAATTGTACAAAGTACTCTCATATATATACACGTATATATAATATATACATATATAACTTTGGGGATGAATTGTACAAAGTCGTCTCATATATATGTATGTATACATATGTATGAAACTTTTACATACATATGTAACTTTTGGGATGAATTGTACAAAGTACTCTCATATGTATATATACACATATAACTTTGGGGATGAATTGTACGAAGTGCTCATATATACACACACACATATATAACTTGGGATGAATTGTACAAAGTGCTCTCATATATATGTATGTATATATACATATGTAACTTTTGGGATGAATTGTACTAAGTACTCTCATATATATATACACATATAATTTTTGGGATGAATTGTACGAAGTACTCTCGTATATATGTATATATACACACATAACATTTGGGATCAATTGTACAAAGTACTCATATACACACACACACACACACACACATACATATATAACTTTTGGGATCAATTGTACAAAGTACTAACTCTTGAATACCTAAAGTAATTAAATGCCCCCAAGAAACATTGTTCTTGAAGAAACAAGACTGTTGTTTTGGCTACTCGGACAATTGATTCTTTTTATTAACAGACATGCATTTTTTTTTCCTTCCTTCATCCCAACCTCTCCTCCATACACTTGGAGAAAAAGAAAATTCTTTTTTTTACAGGTACTCATGGTCAAGCAAAAAAAAAAATTCCCAACTGATTAGTTTGGATCCAAGACTTCAGTCTGTTTTCGTTGTACTCTTTGGATGGGAGAAGGGAAACAAACATTTTATTTAATTGCCTTCTACCAGGCACTGATATTTTCAAATATCTCATTTGATCCTCAACCCAGGAACTTTGGTATTATATTTGCCTTAGTTGAAGAATCTAAGGCAGACAGGTTAAGAGACCTCCTCAGGTTTATACAACTGATAATAAGTATTGAATTATTTTTATTCTAAGTCAACTTAACTTCATTTTAAAATTTTTTTGTTTCAGAGCAATTAAAGAAGTAAAGAAAGAGCCATTTTTCTTTGAGGTATAAAGTTATTTTTTTTTACATTTAAACAAATCTTAATATCTAAAATTAGTTAACATTGTTTATACAAGTTAATTAATATCCACCATTTATATATCTCAGAGGGGAAATAATTGCATATCACCTCCATGAATTTGTATGCTTTTGCATACATGTAAATGTAGGTAAATAAGAGGTGTTCATTTTTAATTAAATCGTTTTCACATTCATTGGTACTAACCTGGGTAATAGATAATAATCTTCCTAGTTTCATTAAATTATGATATATTTTAACCCAGAATATAATATGTAATTTAACTAATTCTATGATGTTTTTATGAGGTAAACTGATATTTTTTTATGGGTTGGATAAAAAGCAAGAATATTCTATAAGAGATATTTCCAAATGCACATGTTAAATTTATTCTGAGAATTTTAAAAAATAATACATTTGAAGCATTGATTAAATGATAAAACAGGCCATTCCTTTTTCTTTCCTCTATGCCCCATTAATAATCTATTAGGTTTTAATAAATCCATCTTTATCCTTTGCTACCAAAAGTTAAAATAAAAAAATGTGTCATAGTCTTCTTGTCTCAAGGGAACTCTCAGATTTATCTTTATAAACATGTATGTACATGCATATGTCATATAGTTAGTGAATTAGCTAGATTATGTATTAGTTTTGTAAGAGACGTGTTAAAGTCCTAAATTGTATAATACTAAATGAATGCTACTAATTTTTTGAAGCTAGCAAATATAAAATGAGTTTTGGGGAAAGTTAAATTAACTTTCAAAGCCTTGATATTGATGTGGAAAAAAATAGAAGCAGAACATACCAGACGCAGAGATGAGCTTGAGCAAGAAAATCTTTAAAAATAATTTTAAATATTAACCATGCAGGTTTAGAGCTATAAATATTAAAGATAATCTAGTTTTATCTTCTCATGTATAGATTTGAAAGCAAATTCAGCTTTGAAAACCACACATTATGTTAGAACTGACAACCAGATTTTCTCACTTCTAATTAATTCTTCATTCTTAACTCTCTTATCTTGAATCTTCCATAAAATACTTGTCTCATTCCTGTCTCATTTCTACTTTTCCTTTCATGGAATTAGCATATTAAAATGTGTGAAAGCAGTCTTTTGCTATACAATAAGACATTAGATTTTCTTAGAATAATGTGTATTTACTTAACTCACATGAGTATAATCTCATCTGTTTTTGACAGAGTGATGTCCAAGTGAAAATGATAACTGAAAGTCGAACAAATCCTTTGGAAGGTTATGGGGGCATGAGATTTGTGATGGAGAAAGTGGTAAGTGGGACTGGCTTTTGTTTAATTATTAGTCATCACGGTGGTCACTTTAGCAATGTTCACATATGTGCTACAAATGTCAGGTCTTCACTTTAGTAATTGGTGGCTCCATCATCTTACTCATATATATTTAACTTAAAGTTCCCTTTATTTGTGGGTATTAAATATTATTAAAACAATATAAATTTCCAGCATACTTGGATATTTCTATTTTGAATGGTATAGTGGATACCTTGGAGTTGTAGATTTGTCATTTTCAAATATTTTAAGTAAATCACTCAGGGCTCTATAAGTAAAGCTACTTGTTATTGTAAAGCTTCATATAAATATGAATCAGTGAAAAAAAATTGTTAAACCCTTAGGATGTACCAAATACTTTGTTAAGTACCAGGGCAAAAAATACAAAAGATAATCTCTACCACTCGTTAATTTATAATCTCATAAAAATCACACATAGAGGGAAGTGACCAGGTCAGGATGTTGGACTGGGAAGTCCCAGGACTGGTGAATGGAACTGTAAAGCAATTGATTACTATGTCTATCAGTAACATGGTGGATTTGGTAGGTTAGTTTTAGAGTAGTAATACCAATTAGGAGAACAAGGTTAATAATTATAAGAAATTATCATTACTTGCTGCTTTGCAACTTGGATAATTTGTTTTTTCATATTCTAGTTCTTGATCTAGCCCTGACCTAATTCATCATGATTTTAGATCAATCAGAATTTATTACAAATTTACTGTATGCCAGATACTACACTAAAGAATACAAATATGAAAAAAGGAAGACAGGGCCTGACCTCGGTGATCTTAAACTCTAATGGGAGAAGACAACAATCATAAGAAAGCTGAAAAGGAGAGGTAGGAAAAAGGGAACCTGGGGTAGAAAGAAGTAGCATAGTGGAGAAGTCAGAGACTTTGCAAAGAAATTCACAGTAATTAAGTAGTTCCCAAAGGAGTTGAGGTTCTGAGCTGAACAGTGATGTGGTAGAGTTCCAGGGCTGAAGCGATCTTTGAAGAGGACATTTTCCCTAGGGTCTGGTGGAATATTCAGAGGAGATCGAAAGTAGTGAAATATAAGAGTAAGTTAATTTTAGTGTAAGGACAAAATATTTTTGGAGACATTAGGGGGTTGTGCAAAGTAGTCAAATACATCTTTTCTTTGAAAATTCTTTGGGGCAGCTAGGTGGAGTAGTGAATAGAGCACCAGCCTTGGAGTCAGGAGGACCTGAGTTCAGATTTGACCTCAGACACTTAATAATTGCCTAGCTGTGTGACTTTGGGCAAGTCACTTAGCCCAATTGCCATAAATAAAAATTTTAAAAAGAAAATTCCTATTGAATTGGGTTCTTGAAAAGCATTAAATACCTCAAAAATGTGATTATTATTTTTTAGGTGTTATGGGATCTGATAATATAAGCAGCCATAACAATCTCAAAATGGTTTGGGATGAAACTTCAGTTCTGATGTTAAGAAACTTTTCCACAGAGTACAAAAAAATAGCAATTATGTAACTGGAACTGATAGTTCTCTAGCTAAAGGTGAAAAAAGAGCTTGGAGTCCCTAGGACTAGGGACAAGGAAGAATGCTTCTTGGAGGGCTTTGGTAATGCTTGAAGTGTAATTCGACCTGAGTTTAGGGATTATGAATTCTTAGATGTAGAACTGGAAGAGACCTTGAAAGTCATTCAATCCAAGCCTCTAATTTTACTGAAGAGATTAAGTTCCTGGCTCAAGATCAGAGGCTGGATCTGACCTCCAGCTCTTCCTACCTTCAGGTTTGTCCATTACATGCTAATCATTACACTATCCTGCAGAGGAGAAAAGACAACCATGAAACCTCAATAAAGGAACTGTAGAGAGAGAGGAAGGGAACTTGTCCATATTGTTATACCATCCTCATTTTGCAGGTGGGCTAGAGGTCAGTAGGACAAAATGACTTGGCCTGTGTCACAGCTCAGTAGGAGCTTAGTTGTTTCTCTAGAGCTTACATTCCCAGGTTTCTTCCTACCATTAGTATATTCATTTCCCTTGTCAAATACCACTGGTATTTCATTATAGGCATATGTTTGAATCTCTCCCATGTTCTTTGAGATTGATATGGGAAGTCAGCAATTACTCCTGAGGAAAGAGTAATTGGTACTTGATGGCAGGTCAAACTGTGAAGAAAAGCCAGGCTTCTTGAGAAGTTGGGCAGTTTGAGCTGAAGAGGTTGAGGTTGAAGAGCTTTTGAGATCTGAGGATCACAGTAACACAGTTCACATCAGCTAGTTTATCATCTGCAAGTTGGTCACAATGTGATGGATTTTTTGATATTTACAGCTTAGTCATTGCTGTGGTTGAAAAAGATGTATAGAGAGCCACAGTCTTTATTGATAAGAGTGAGAGTTGACATTGGCAAAAATGTGAACAGGGGAAGAAATAGGTATAGTTTATACTTTGAGAATCTTCATCATATTCTAGTAAAGAAATTTTTTGTACTCTAAATGAAAGAGTAGGATATGATTGATTGAGGGTGTGCAGATAAAAGCTATCATCTTAGAACCAAAAGGGAAGGGTTACCTTAAGCCTTGCAGGGTAACAGTGAAAATAATCAGTGGGAAAGGAAGGGAGCCATTTTTTAGGGGTGCTGCTGGTATACAATGACTTTATATAAGTGTTCCAGTTTCCTGTAGTGGTCATATGAAAGTTGGATGGGGGAATTCTTAAAAAATGAGTAATGGTCCTATCAGCAAGGTTCTGTGGACAATCAGCTATGGGTTTGATACTTTATATCAAGTAACTTTGCTTTGTAGTGCTAAGTAGTGGTTCTTTTTTCCATCTTTCAGTATTTGTGACTATGTATTGCTCAATTATTAACAGTTTTAATCAAGTCAGCTCTGTTGTGTTAATTTTGACCTTTAATCTAATCATGCTAAAAATATTTTTAAAGCATTCAAAAGAAAAGGAAATGGAGCATACAGAAGAATCACAGTCTGAAGAATCAGTAATTTCTGATTTCCCCATCAGTGGAAATGTTGGACCACTTGCTTTACCTGTTAAGAGAGCCAGGTGAGTTTTCTTTTAAAATTTTTATTTGAAAAGAGAGAATTTTAGGGGCGGCTAGGTGGTGTAGTGGTTAAAGCACCGGCCTTGGAGTCAGGAGTACCTGGGTTCAAATCTGGTCTCAGACACTTAATAATTACCTAGCTGTGTGGCCTTGGGCAAGCCACTTAACCCCATTTGCCTTGCAAAAACCTAAAAAAAAAAGAGAGAATTTTTTTAAATGTTTGTTATTTCAAAAATGATTTCAGAAGTAAAAGGACATAGGAGTAACTACTTACATTGATAGAGAACTTGGCAGTTTTAAAAGTACCTTTCTCATAACAACTGTGTAACCTAAGTAATATAAGCATTATAACCATATGTGATATGAGGAGACTGGTTCAAAAGTGGTTAATTGTTCAGTGTCAAAGAAGTGTCAGAGATAGGAATCAACCCCAGTTTTTCTTCAATGTTCTTTCCACTACAACAGGTAAACTCATTAATTTGTAATTTTTACCCAAGTGAATTTGTTGGGGTTTAAACATTTTTTTAATTTTGTTTTTTAAATTGTATTGATCTCCCCAAGTTGATCTTGTGATGACAACAAAAATGCAGTTTATCAACTAAGACAATGACCATATCTAACAGGGTATATAATATTGTATACCCAATATTTCTTTATTTCTGAAATGACAAGTACTCCTCTTAATGGAAAAAGAAAAATATTCTTGATTGCATTTCAACACCCTCTTCCTGCCTCACTTTGAGGAGAATTTTAATAGTTTCATGTCTTGTGCTTTTTAATTGCCTAAAACTTTTATTCTCTTAACCCCATCTCTTATTGCTGTTGTAAAGAATCAGTTAAATATTCAGCATTGACCATCTCCCTAGCACTACTAGGTGCTAGGCACTGGGATATAGAAAACCATTCATAGAAAAAAGTTATTTTCTATAGCTTTAAAATAACACTTTATGATCTAGCACATATTCATGAGAAACTTTGAATTTGCCAGAATTATAATTTTCAACTTGAACCTCAATCTGAACCCAAAATTCTTTGAAATTCTGTTTTCCAGGCAGCTGATTGGACTTTACACCATGACACAAAATCCTAATATGATTCATTTGGAGATTAAAAGGCCAGTTAAACCTCTTCCTCCCTTATGGGTAAAATGTGACAGCTCAGATCCTGAAAGTACCTGTTGGCTAGGTGCTGAACCTATTAGAACAAAGAAAGGCATTACAGGAATTGTCTTACAAGTAGTCACATGTAAAGGTGAGATCTTAAGGGTTAAATCATTGGGGGGGATGACATCACTTTAGAGGGAACAGCATACAAATGGAATTAGTATAAAGCAAACAATTTCTAAAACTGTTTTAAGTATTATTAACTGCAACTTTTTAAGGTCATATATTAGCCAAGCTGTACACAGCCTCAGAAGTTTAGCAGTCAGTTTTTGCCTTAGAAAGATGAGAAAAAAAATTGACTATACTGTTTCACCAATCTCATAGTAGGTACTGCGTGTTAAATATTATCATTGGTGGTCTACATTCAGATTTCATTTATTTCAAGCTCTCTAATTGAAAACTGTTGTCCATAAGCAGTTAAAGTACAGAAAAAATTAAGAGTACTTCTTTCTTAGTGTGATATTCTTGGTGAAAACTGAAATATTAATTCTGACTTCTAAAAAAATTTCAGTATCCTTAGTTTTTAGAGAAGACAGCTTGTTCATCTTACATATTGAGAAATTGGAAGTTTGAGTGGTTGTTATATCTACAAAGTCACCCAGTTTATAAAAAGCAAAACCACAATTTGAACTCAAGTTTTCTAATTTTGCCTCTCAAAATTTCTACCAGTTTTTGATGCTGGGAAAGTTAATTAACTTTTTGAGAGTTCTAAACCTAAACTGGGGTTTTAATCTGAGATTTTTTTTTTCTCCCCCAGGTCCCACACCTGAAAAAAACCCTTCTGCAAATCTTGAAGATTTGAAAAGTTCGCACCTGAAAAGACATAAGTCATCCACTGTATGTGTTTTAAATATTGTAATTGTTGACTGTCATTTTAAATTTTAATTTAAAACTAGGTATTATGTGTGTGCACATACAGCTTTCTATGAAAGTTTTTAATGTTAAGAATTCTAATTGACACTATTTTCATAATGTTGGTTTGTAGTCTAGAGAAAAAAAATAAATTTAAAATGTTTCTTGACTTGTAGATAGAATAAAGTAGAAGATGTTAGGACATTTTATAATATTGTGTCTGATTTTGGTATCCTTAAGAAGGAAAGTAAGTATTTTCTGTTACTACTGTTTTTTATGAGGACTTTACTCTTAATTATATGATTAATATAGGTTTTTCTTTTCAGGTAACAACCAGGGGTTATGCTCAGTATGAGCTGTTTAAATCCACTCCCTTAGATGATTCAATTTCCTTTTCACACACTACTGTTGGTTTGGATATTTCATGGAGTCCTGTGGATGTGCTTCTTCAAACACCTCCTCTCACTTCTTCTTCAGTATTGGTAAGAAATAATTTTTTTTCTCCTTTTACTATCCAGATCTCACAAAAATTTCTTTGTCACAGGGAACAACATCTTTCTATTTTGAGCATTCAGAAATGCTTCTCTTCTTGTTCTGGTCCCTCCATAACTTTTGTAGAGGGCATCTTTTTTATTAATAAAATCTAATTCTCATAAACCTAAAATTTCAAGACCCTTCCAGTAATTGACAATGTTTCTGGAAATTTCTGAAATTAATTATAAGTGAGGGGGAAAGGATCTCTTTGCTTTTTTCTCCCTACTCTTTTTTTTTGCCAGACAATGGGGTTAGTGGCTTGCCCAAGGTCACACAGCTAGGCAAGTATTAAGTGTCTGAGTCCAGATTTGAACTTAGGTACTCCTGACTCCAGGGCCGCTGCTCTTTCGACTGCGCCACCTAGCTTCCCCCTGTGGTTACTCTTTTACCCTTTTCATCTTTAATAGCATCAGACATACACATTGCAGTGGAATTATGGGGTTAAGTTTTTATTGTTTTTTGGGGGGGTAGGGGACCTTGGAAATGTAACTAATTGTAGACTTATATGTAAGATTAGTACTAAAAACTTACTTGTGGGGAATTTTCAGAATATTAAAGTGGAACCTGGAGATCCTAGAAGCCCTTTGTACCATCTGCATCGGGAACTGAAGTTTCTTATCGTGAGTAAAATTGCATTTTTCCTCAAATTTAGATGATATGAAATTTTCTGTTTCTTCTTTAGTTGGGATTCTCACACTTAGGTTACTGGATGATTTATCACACACACACTCAACAAAGAGTTACTTCTCATTTTACTACTTTTGAGAAAGTGAAATTCTATTTCTATCAGTTTATATGGTCCCTTCATAAAACAGTTCACAAATCATTCATACATGCTCATTCTACTTTTCCAGATTATGGTATTCCAATTCTTCAAGTTTCTTAGTTATTATGTTACAGCCTTTTCATCTCTATTATGTAGCTCTCTGTGGGCCTCTGATATTCATTTTTTAGTTCACTATTTTGTAGTGTTCCTAGTGTTAATAACTCATAGCCATGCAACACATTTTGGAATAATATTAAAAAATAGGGGTCTGTGTTTCTTTTGTAACCAAGATTTTTTAAAATGTAATTGTTTTCCTGATTCTTTAATTCTGCAGCAGTAGATAGAAGTATTCCTGTGCTTCTCTGCAGTCTTTTCAAAAAAATTTGAAAAATTCGGAAGTCATCTTTTTCTTGTTTTAACAACACCACAGTATTCTAATCCACTCATGTTTCACAATTTGTATAGCTAGTCCCCAATCACTGGGCTTATAAACATAATTCAATCATCTGTGTAATGGTAAAAGTGTGGTCTACTTTGAATTCTCATTTGTCTTTTCCCTATAAATAATTTCATTAAATTCTTGAGTGTGTGTGTGTGTCAATGATTTCATAAAGATTTTATGTAGGCTTGAAGATGGGAATAAATGTTAGCCAATGTCATTCTTTTTTGATGAATTATTAAGTTCTAGGTTATTTTCTCCATGCAATTTTTTTATCTTTCCTTCAACCAGCTTGTGAATCAGTACCTGAAAATTCTCACAATTGTGTCACCTCCAACACAAATCTACTATTTACTTGGTCTAATTTGGTTATTTTCCAGAAAATCATTTTTCTATTTGTTAGTGCACCCGGGACTGTAATGTTTAAGTTCCTGTGGTTACTAGTTTTACCTTTCACTATTTAGCTGATTTAAGCACTATTCAAAATCTGCTCTGTATAATTTTACAAATGAGTGAATATTCTATATCAGTATTCTCTTTAGTGTATTATGTCTTTCTGCCTTAAGTTATATTGTAAGTCTCTTTGGGTTTCCTTTCTCTGGTGATTGTTTTGCATCTGACCCCATACCCTTGTCATTCGGGAAGAATTCACCAATCAGAAATATGATTTTCCTGTTTATCAAAGTGAATCAGCTTTTTATTTGGTGTCATTAACTTTTCTTAAATTGTTCTTGATGTTGAGGCTTAGGGTCTTTGTAGTCTTCAAGTTTTAGCCACTCCTTACTTAATTTCAGACCCATCCTTTTAATATATTTACCATTATCCTCACTTGTCCCTACTTTTACATTAAAATCACAAAGCATATAAGCATATTTTGATTTCACTTAAATAATCTGATCAAGTTCCTAGAATTTCTCTGCTTCACCATTCTTTGCATCAAATGTTAAACCTCTCATGGGCTTTTTGCTAGCTCATTATTTATTTATGTATTTGGGGATTTTTTTGCAAAGACAATGGGATGAAGTGACTTGGCCAAGGTTACACAGCTAGGCAATTATTAAGTGTCTGAGGTCAAATTTGAACTCAGGTCGTCTGACTTCTGGGCCCTTACTCTGTCCAATGTGCCACCTAGCTGCCCCCCACCCCCAATGATCTTTTAATAAATATTCACCACAATGTGCAGTGCCAAATGCCCCATGAAATTAGATTTTTTTTTTGTTCCCTTTGCATGTTCAGTAAAACCAATTCCTTAAAAGACCTATTTGTATAGCAGTATTCATAGCACTTTTGTGATGACAAAGAATTGAAAAGTGGAGGGGAGGGTGCCTTTCAACTGGGAAAGGACTGAGCAAGGTGTATATACATGTAATGAAATAGTATTATGCTATAATAAATGGTAATGGGAACAGAAACATTGAGTCTTGTATGGACTGATGCAAAGTGAGGTGAACAGAACCACAATAATAGCAATATCATAAAAACAAAACAACTTGGAAAATCTGATCAACACAATGACAATTCCAGTGGAAACATATTGCCTGTTCTTGAAACATGCTACTCACTTCCTGATGAAGAGGAAATAGACTCAAAGTAAAGATTGGACATTTTTTTAAACAGCTGTTGCATGAATTTATTTTATTTTTAACTACATATTTGTAGTATATTTCTCCTTGTCTAAATGGGAGGGGAGAAATGGATGGGGGGGGAGATTGCAGGTCTGAAAATAAATTAAATTTTAAACTTTAAGTTATTCTTTCAGTTAGTTGCAACTCCCTCTGTCTTCTGATTTAATTTTTTGGGATATCAGCATTTATAGAACTGAGTTTCTCCCATGATATGCCTACTTGTTGTTCATTAGACATGAATTTTACATTTCAAGTAGTAACAACCAAGTTGAAATTGATAGACTGTCTAAAACTGCAGTTGTTAGCACCTTTCTCATCCCTTTTACTGCCACTCTGCCATTACTGCAGGTGAAAAGACCACTTAAGGCCAAGGACCACATTTTGTGTGTTTCAGCATTAAGTGGCCAGCCTGTTGGTGATGATTCTTTCCTTACTTAAACTATACTTGTCACAATCTTACTGAGATTATACAGTTTTTTCCCCAGTACAGTGGAGCCTACCAGAGCTAAGTTTCTATTGGAATAGTCTTGTTAAACTTGATGCCCTGAAGAAGCATGCTAATAGGACTTTGTGGAAGAAATGTGAGCTATTTTAAATAACAAATAAAACACTAGAGAATAATGTGCTAACTTGCTTGGGCATTTTATTGACATTTGTTGATTTCATGAGCAATGTATTTTCTACTAATAGGCTTTGGCTGATGGATTGACAACTGGTGTTACTGACTGGCCTGTGCCTGTGGAGGCTAAATCATCTGTTGACCTTGTTCAGGAATTTCTCAATGGTATTTGATTCTAGCTCACTTCATGTTTTCAACTTAAATCATTTTGGTTTGTCTGAGCAGGACTTTGGCTAAAGAAAGCTTGTTGTGGTTAAGAAAGAGAGCTTCTATTTTGTAGTATTATGTAGTAGATGTAAAAAGAGAGGTAGTTTCGGGAAGTTCTAATACTTAGATTTGTTTACATAATGATAATACTGTTTTATCCTTAGAAATTATATGTTAGCAAGTAGATAAAAGATATTAGGGGAAAAATTGACTCCAGTCATAAGATCTAGATTTAAATCATGACTTTGCTTCTTTATAGCATATTCCATCTTTGAAAGGAAGGGGTAAAACAGGACAGAAAATCATTAATGCCATCTTTTTTCCATTTTTAGATTTAAAGAGTAGGCTGGATGGAATTGATAATTCAGCAAAAAAAGTCAAGGTATGTAGATTTTTTTTTTATTAAGACTCTTCACAGATAATTCTTCATTCCATAGTATGCTGGGTATTTGACTTCATGCTTTCTCAAATGAATTCATTATATATGATTTTTATAACAGTAGCCCTGGTATTCCATGGAAAGTTCAGAAAAAGTTAGCCCTTAGGCTTCCCTTACTATTTGATCTTATTTTTGGAGTTCTTCCCAGAAGTCAGGCTAGCTGGTAATTTTAATTCCTAAAGACTTTATTCTGTTGTTCTTTTTCGCCTTCCAGAAAGCAACTGATAAATTTACATGATAAATTTCTAAAATATATTATCTTTATAAGTAACATAATAGTTATATGTATAATACAATATAAATTAAAAGTTTTACAAATTATATATTTATAAAGATAAATTGGTATATTAAAGTGCCAGAAAAATGGACAAGAGTGTTGAAACTAGGCTAGATGTGTTGCCTAAGCAAATGAACTTTAACCAGTAGTTATATGATAAAGAAAATTTGGATGTGTGCTTTTTGGAAACAAATATTTGAACTATTTTCAGCATCTAATGTTGCATTTTATAAAATTACTTAAATATTCTTGCTTGAATAAAAGTGTATGTAACTCATTGTTCAGTAAACATGGCAGCTAGATAGATGGAACACTGAACTTGGAATCAGTTCAAATCCAGCCTCAGAAACTTCCTAGTTTGTGACTTTGGGCAAGTCATTTAACCTGTATTTGTCACTAGAGAAGGAAATAATAAACCACTCCACTATCTTTGCCAAGAAAATCCAATGGAAAGAAGTCCATGAGGTCATGAAGAAGAGTCAGGCATAGCTGTAATAAATGAACAACAATACATTTGGGGTGCATGTAGTATATACATATGTGTACTTCTTAAAAATGTTTGCCTAAACTTAATAGGTGAATTATACAAATAGAGGAACTGTGTTTTAAAATTTTTTTCTGGTGACCTAGAAATCTTTATGTTTTTGGCAAATAAAGCATTTTGTTAAGTTTTGATTCTTTTTCAGGTATTGAAATGTGATACTGCTGCAGTTGATGATACCATTAGGTGTCTTTTCACAGTACGAGGTGATCTGGATTTCGCTGAACAGCTGTGGTGCAAAATGAGAATGAGTAAGTGTCTGTTCTGTTAAGAAAATAAGTTTTTTGTTTTGTTTTTTTAGGTTTTTGCAAGACAAACGGGGTTAAGTGGCTTGCCCAAGGCCACACAGCTAGGTAAGTATTAAGTGTCTGAGACCAAATTTGAACCCAGCTACTCCTGATTCTAGGGCCTGTGCTTTATCCACTACGCCACCTAGCTGCCCCAAGAAAATAAATCTTACTGGTCATATTTTAGGTTTATTTTAAAACCTAATGAAATCAGCATAATATCCACTTTAGATTTTTTTCCCTCCACTTTAAATTTTGATTAATCATCCATGGTTTCAATTATTTTGAATTTCTGGTTAACTTTTCATTAACATTGAAATATAAAGAGTTGGGGGCAGCTAGGTGGCATAATGGATAAAGCACTGGCCCTGGAGTCAGGAGTGCCTGGGTTCAAATCCGGTCTCAGACACTTAATAAATACCTAGCTGTGTGGCCTTGGGCAAGCCACTTAACCCCGTTTGCCTTGCAAAAAACCTTTAAAAAAAAAAAGAAATATAAAGGGGTTACTCATTAGTGAATCTAAAATATTTTGTCTCAGAAAATTTCTATTTTCATTTATAAATTAACATTGTTGGATATAGGGTCTTATAGGATCATAGATTAAGAGTTAGACCCCAGAAACCATTTGGTCTAATGTCCTCATTCTGTAAAGAAGAAAACTGAAGAGCCATACTGATCAAGTGACTTTTGTTGATAAGATCAACAAAAGCTGGTAGAATAGAATTCTAGCTCAAGTTCTCCATCTCTAAATCTGGGGCTCTTTTTATTAAACTACCTCGTTGGAATTCCACACATCTGATATTTTATACTATAGACTACATACTTGATTCCCTCATTTTATCATCAACTTATTAGACTTACTTTAAAATTTTTAACCTGGTTTAGTCTTTTTCATTGCAAAAGTAAATATTTTTCTTTTACCTGACAGGTTAAAAAATTTTTTCTTTTAAAACAACTGCAAAAAAACTATAAAAATGAATACTGTAATTTGCGTTTTAAAGGTGTCACCTCATACCAAGATTTGGTGAAGTGCTTTACGTTGATCTTACAGTGTTTAAGACGTGGGGATGTTCAACCATGGGTATGTATATATTTTAGATAGTTAATTTATATGATTTTTAAATTAGGGGATTTCCAGTGTGTGAATAGATTTGATTCAGTTGAAGGGGAAGATATAAAAATGATAAACGAAATGCTTTAAACCTTATTTAGATCCATGAATTTATGTTCACCTAAATGATGTTAACATATCTAAAAAAGATGTTTTATCTCTAGCTCCACAGAGGGAGTAGCGGTTTATTAACTAAACACATTCAGCAGTCTTACCGTGGAGTCATGGATATAATTCCACTCACTGGTACTACTCCAATTCGAATGCTTTTGGAGGTTGGTTTGGACAAGATAAAGCGAGATTACATCAATTTTTTTATAGGTAAGTCTGTTGTTCCTTTCTCTTAAGTTATCCATTATCATCCCTAATTACCAACCTTCTAAAATCTAGATACTTAGATAACAGGTCTTATTCATTGTCTTATAATATTTTAATGCGAGTTGATTACTCACATCCAACACTTGAAACCTAGAAATTATTAAACAAACTATAATTTCAAGGATAAACAATGTATAATTGTGGCTTACTTTAGTATAAAATTCTGCCTTTATGTTTTGTTTTGTCATTTTTAAAAAATACTCTATATAAAATATATGTGTGTACAAAATAATATGAAAAAATTCATTAAAGTGCGTTAAAATTGTAACATTTACAAGTAGATAGATACTTTGATACTTAAAGGAGCTTGATTTTTGTTGTTGTGGATATACTTCCTACTTATGTGTATTTAATTTTCTTCAATAGGCCAGGAGCTTGCATCATTAAACCACTTGGTAAGTTTATTTTGACAGTTTCCAGTTTGCTTTGCACTTTTTAATAATTTTGAATTATATATAGATAGATAGATATACTTTGTTTTAAATCCACTGTAGACCTATTTATTCAGAACGTTGGAAAATCCAATAACAAAATTAATTCACAGAATTCACAGACATGTGTATCCTGAAAGAGACCTATAAATTCATGGAATGAATATAGAGTAAATGGTATATTACCACAGACTTGCCAGTTCTTTGTATTTTTGGTTTAATTTCTGTAAGGAAAAAAAAGTAATCTGTATCATCTTTCACATGTATGTTAAATATTATGCTTCTTTGGACGATCAATTGATTGGCATTAATTAAAATCCTTTTCTGTGCCAGGATCTGATGGTTCAAAGACAAAAAAGAAACCATAACTGGTTTCAAGAAGTACATGATCTTTGGAGGAAATCAACATGTTTACAATATGAGTAACTTACATAGAAGTTTTGAAGAGGAGGCACTAATACCCAAGGCCTCATGTAGAAGGCCAAGAAACTAGGGATTCTAAGAGATGTGGATGATGAGATTAATCTAAACAGAAGGGCAAAGCCTACATAAACATAGATATTAAGAGAAAACATCAACAATCAGGGGAGCTTCAACAGAGTCCTAACTGGGAAGGGTCCCAGGCAGAGCGTCCTCATGGGCAAAACTCCAATTAGGCTAGGGTGTGATTAGATCTTATATATTATAGCTTGAGAACAAAGAAGGTTTCTTGCCAATTTTTTAATGGAATAAAACCAAATTTTCCAGGTTGTCCTAGGAGTTTACATTCAGGAATGGCTAGTTCCTAAAGAGATAGGCAATGTTAATCAAGTATGGCCTTGAGAGTCTGGCCAGGACCAGTCAAGGGCTTTCAGCTGTTATTTTAAATACTCAAGCTATTTTAAATATGTGCTTGAGATAATCCTGCTCACCTCCCCTCCCTCCCTATACATCAGGGGTAAATTGGGGGTCAGTAATTCTTTGTAAGCTATAAGGCTTTACCATGGAAAATCTTTTATCCTATGTATTAACCATACAATAGACTAGAAGATGAGTTGAAATAATACATGTGGGGAACAAAAATAATCCAGATATCTATACTATAGAGAATGTGAAAAGAAATTAATAATGTACAATGAGTTGGGAGACTGAATTGTAAAGAGTTTTAAATGCCAAAAGAGGAATTTGTATTTAATCCTAGAGATAGCACAAAGCCACTAGAGTTTTTAGAAAAGGGATGTGGGACATGCTTAGTCACTGCTTTAGGAATATCCCATTGGCAGCAGTGTAGAGGGTAAATTGGAGAGGGTAAGATAGGAATGGGTATATCAATTGGAGGGTTATTTTAATACTCCAAAATGAGAAGTAATGAAGAACTTGGAAAGTAGCCTAATGGGTAGAGAAGTTCAGAGAAGGGGTGGGTTTTGGAAGAAAGATAATGAGTTATCTTTTGAATATAGTGAATTTAAGATATTTTAATAGGACATCCATTTGGAAGTGTAACTCTAAACACACACACACACACACACACACTCACTTGAATGCACACACACATAAGCACTCTGCTCCTGATGATGTATAATACCCATAAACCACTTTCTGATCTGCTCAGAAGAACAGCTTTTATAGTTGTAAGGGATTGTTCTGATCTAAAGATTAATAATTTTCCCCCTTTACTTCACCCTGGATTACTTCACCTTGGATTAAAGCATGATCTATATTTATTTTTTTCCCCTTTTCACAAAAATACAAGTTTAGGCAAATACTCTGTTTTAGGAAGTGGCCCCTATATTTGGACCAGTACATCATTTCTTGGTACTTAAATGAGAAGCCATTTTCTCTTTGCTTTGAATATACATATATTATATATATATATACATATGTATATGTATATATATATCCTGATTTACCTAGATTATTTTAAATGTGTAATTTAAGCATAATACTAGAATTCATGCATTCTCTGCCTTATTTTCTCTCCCTCAGTCTTCGAGACTTAGACCTATTTCATTTGGCTAACTCTTTTGCAAAAATTTCATTTTTTTTCCCCCCATTTGCTTTTTTTCCTTTCAGGATTACTTTATTTCTACATCCATAGATACACTGGAACAAGTTCGTCGTATAAGGAAACTCCACCATATCCTGGAAGTAGTACTCAGTTGCATGATATACCTTAAACTTCCACATGAAATTCTATTTACTTTAGCACAGTAAGTAGTAATTATTATGTAATTATGTGATTACCATAATTAATATATTTCAATACTGTTCAGCCTATATCTACCTCTCATTATAGAACTGCTCTGACAACTCTTAGCATAACTTTTCATCAGATTGATAACTGGTATATCTGTATGGTGATGTGGCATATTCAGCTATAATTACTGAGTCTGTTACTCTCACACTGCAACATAAACAGACACTGATGTTCGTTTTGACTAAAAGTTATGCTAAATTGTTGTAGAAAGTATGTCCTTTCTACTTCCATGTAACTGGATAATACCCTACACTGAGAGTGTTAGAATCTTCTTTGAGCTACTCTTCATTGTTTCAGTGAAACAATATTTTCTTAGTTGCAAATGTAAAAAAGAAGATTCTTCAGATTACTGTACTTAGAAATGTCAATGATTTTTAAAGACATTGGACTGAAGAGTAAGGAAACCTGGATTCAAATCTTAGATCTTGCATTAAATGGTTCTATAACCTTGGAAAAGTCACTTCCTTCCTCATCCTCATCTGCAAAATGGTGGTGATATTTCATGTTTCACAAGGCTGTTGTAAAGGAAAAGCACTTTATGAAATTTAAAACTTTTTATTTAGACATGAGTTCTTTTATATATGCATGTATGTATCTAAATAAGCTTTTATCTAATTCCTTATCCCCAATCCCTCTCCTTGCCCTCTAAATGTATCTTTCATGTTTTAAAAAAAAAATTTATTTAAGGCAGTGGTATTAAGTGACTTGCCCAGGGTCACACAGATAGTCAATCATTAAGTGTCTGAGGCCAGATTTGAACTCAGGTACTCCTGAGTCCAGGGCTGGTGCTTTATATACTGTGCCAGCTAGCTGACCCCCAAACATATCTTTTATTTTTTCCCCTCATCATCGTTATTTTGTATTATTATGGATTTGACAAACATACTCACAATGAACAGATAAAACTATTGTGTAAATTTTGTGTAAATATTTCAAGTTTAATATGGTAGTTATAGCCCTTCCCTGCCTATTGTCCCTCTGAATTTCATTTAGCTTTCTTCTATTTTTCAGTGATTGATTATATTTAATATTACTTCCCCACTCAATTCTTAACTATTTCCTCACCCCCTCAAAACAAGAGCTGTTAACAAAAAAAACACAAGACATTTCCACATGTTGACCATTTGTGAAAATGTCACATGCTACAACTTTAGTCTTATTGCCTTAATCCAAGAGGTGAGAAAACTGATTCATTGTTATTCTTCTGTAGATATGATTGGTCACTGAGTAAATTCCAATTCTTAAGTTTTGACACTTATTTTCTTTTATATTATTATAATCATAGTGTAAATTGCTGTTTTAGTTTTGCTTTGTACTGCATTAGATCATATAAATCCTCAGGGTTTCTCTACTTCTATAATTATCTTAGAATGGACCTTATTCTCTTTTTAAAAAAAATCTTTTCACTTTTATTTTTATAGGTCTTGCATAATATATTATAAGAGAAACCCTCTTAATGAGAAACATACATTTCAGCTGCCAATCAGACCAGTTGTCATAAAAAATTTCTATCAGAGGTAAGCATTTATAATTCTGAAATAATTCTTTTATTAGAAACCTGTTTTATAATTTTCTATTTTTTCTTTATTAGCGAGACTCCAAAAAAATGGAAAGTGGAAATAAGTAGTGGACAGAAAGAAGTTAAAACAGTTTGGCAAATGAGTGATACCCCATCAATAAGTCATCTGAATTTTAACAAACAAGGTAATGAACAATTTAAAATTCTTTTAATTAAAACTTGATATAGAATGGAAAATAAGATATGCTCATAAAGGTTATTTTTTTTTGTCATAAAGATGATTTTAGTAGCACTTTAGGCCCAGTCTTAAAATACCTAGTCTGTACAGTAGCCATTATAGGTAAATAAACCCACCAAAAATTGTTTCAAGTGGGTGTTTCTAAACATTTAGTCTTTAGGTTAAAGGTTGTTTTAGAAAAATTCAGAGTAGGTTTAAGGGCAGGTTTAAGATGCTATTATTTTGGGAGAAACTGAGGTAGAATGTAAAGGACTTGCCCAGGTTTGCTCAGCTGCTAAGTATCTGAAGCCAGATTTATACTAGAGTTTTTTCCGGCTCTTTCTAGCACTGTTTTTACTAGCTATTGCCACCCAGATTGCCTAGTTCAATTCATATGTGAAACATAACAGCCAATTTCTATTTGAAGACTTTCAATGATAAAAACTTATCTCATGAGGCAATTTAGTCCACCTTGGAGAAATTCTACATGATAGTAAGATTTTGTTTATATAATGCTGAAATCTTCCCTGTAACTTCCACCAGTTTGTCCTAGATCTGCCTTCTGAGTCTGAGCAAAAAAAGCTCAGTAGAGTTTCTTGTCCAGCAGACATGTAAGAGAGATAACTGAATCCATGATGACATTACCAGATGAAATAACATGAAGGCAAGAAGTCCTTGGACAAAGGATCAAGAAAAGGCCATTAATTATATTTGGCAATTACAAGGTCTTTGGTAACAACAGAGAAAACAATTTCAGTTGAAGAATGTGGTCAGAAACCAATTTGTAAGGGCTTTTGAGAAGAGAAAAACTAGAAGAACTGTCTAGATAACTTAAGTTTAATCACAAAATAAAGGAGAAGCATAGGACAAGACTGGGGATGGTAGTGTGTATGATAGAGAAGACATGGACATTTTTGTAGTTGACAGAGAAGCAACCCATAAAGAGATTGAAGATTAGAGTGGGAATGATAGAGGGGACAATCTGATGGACAAAAGATAAAAATGGGATCAAGGTTGCATTTAGAAGGCTGTGAAGTATCCAGATTCCAACATAATGCATGCTTTAGTGAAGAGAAGAGACAACCTCTTTATGTGAGACAAGAGTGAAAGAGAGAGAGGTATTAGTAGCAGGAGTCATCTCTAATTGTGATGAGGTAGGAAGGAGTCCTTGATTGATTGACCTCAATTTTGGAGGGATGAAACAGTTTGGAAAAGCTGCTGTGGTGAGTGGGATAGTAAATTAGGGAATTATCAATTGAGATGTTGTTAGATAAATGTGTACCAGTAAACCAGTTAACATGGTTTTGTGGTGGTATTTTGTTGGGGGATTTTTCCTTCCTCCATTTAGGAGTGCATGAATAAGAAAATCAGGGGGCAGCTAGGTGGCGCAGTGGATAGATCACCAGCCCTGGTGTCGGGGGCATCTGAGTTCATATTGGGCCTCAGACACTTACCTAGCTGTGTGGCCTTGGGCAAGCCACTTAATCCCGTTTGCCTTGCAAAAACTAAAAAAAAAAAAACCCAGGGCATTATGGAAATAATTCAAGGTTTTGGCTTGATGTGAGGTATGATCAATGGTAGGATAAAGGATACAAGTTGAACTATTTTAAAGGAAGGAAGGAGACTCTAGAGTTTGTACAAAGTTGATGACCTAGGAAAGAACTGAGGGGTAACGGGATTGAAGGTTGTGGTGAGGTGAAGAACAGTTTTAAGGGTTATAGAACAGAAAACTGGAATGATCAGATAAATGCCTAAAATATTGTGTTTAACAAATGAGAATTTTGAGAAGAAAAACCCAGAAGAAAATAATCACCTTCTAGGCTATATGCTTTGTAAATTGAGGCTTTTTTTCCCCTTAAAGTATTATATATATACATGTCATTCAAACTTTATATGTTCCAGTAGAATGAAAGCAATTTTTTTTGTTTTTTGAAAGGCAAGGCAAACGGGGTTAAGTGGCTTCCTCAAGGCCACACAGCTAGGTAATTATTAAGTGTCTGAGGCAGTATTTGAACTCAG
Organism: Macrotis lagotis; assembly: GCF_037893015.1. NCBI lineage: Eukaryota > Metazoa > Chordata > Mammalia > Peramelemorphia > Peramelidae > Macrotis > Macrotis lagotis. The sequence continues at coordinate 154,819,705 of NC_133661.1, forward strand.
GTACTCCTGATTCCAGGGTCAGTACTCCATCCACTACGTCACCTAGCTGACCTAATTTTTTCTTAATAATTATGAAAGGGGTTGGAACTCAGCATTCTTTTAAGTTCTTCTGTAGTCACTAAAATTTCATTTTTGTTACAGAGCTGTCTGAGTCAATGTTCAACAATAGTCTTGAAGAAAAAATGTATTTCACTAACATGGTTGCCTGCAGCAAAGTGCATTTCACATGAAGTATGTTGGTATCATCTTGTAAGAGGTATTTTTTTTTATTTTAAGCATGTTTTGAAATTTGCAAGCAAGTATCCTAGGTTCTTTACAAAGTAGTGTTGGTTTAATGCAATAGATAATTGCATTTAATATAGCTTTCTAATACTTGATACCCATAGTTCTATCATTTAGAATCGGAAGAAGCTTTATAGATCATCCGATCCAGCCTCCTTTTTTTAGAGATAGAAAGCTTGAGACCCACAAGTAACTTGTCCAAAAAGGCAAATCTGTTACTAAGCATGTAGAGCTGTGATTATCTTTTCATGAATTTGAGTTAACTTGACACATTGATTTTTATAGTTGCTTTAATCTATTTAAACTATAGGTACAAAACATTAAGCATTTTGACTTCATAGTTTACACTTACAGAGGGCTTAAACATGATAGACATTTGTATGAGTTTTAAGTATTTTGAAATTAATTAAAAAGTTCTTTTGAAAAAAATAGGTTACTTAAATAGGTCAGATTTGACTAGACTACCTGTTTCAATGAGGTAGGATTCATTTGAGTAGTTTAGTATTTAATATTTAGTATGAGTCCCAGATACAGAGTATTACTTCTAAAAAGATTAAGAAAAATGAACCAAAATAATTTGTGTAAAAATTTAAGTCTTTTGGGCAGCTAGGTGGCGCAGTGAATAGAGCACCAGCCATGGAGTCAGGAGTACCTGGGTTCAAATCTGACCTCACTTAATAATTACCTAGCTGTGTGGCCTTGGGCAAGCCACTTAACCCTGTTTGCCTTGCAAAAACCTTAAAAAAAAAAAGACACAAGTTGACTAAAATCCAAATCGCTTTTAATGACACTGTATATTGGAAATGGTGTCAGTTATGTGTATGTAAAAATAATTTCTTTGTCATCACAGTAACCAAAAAAGGAAACTCTGCAGGCCTTTGAAGCCAAACGAAGATGAAGACACTAAACTTTATATGGAATGAAGTTATTTTGTTAGTAAACTTTTCTTAGCTTTTCCTCTGAAGAAGGAACATCAGTAGAACTGCACTTATAAGTATACAAAGTGTGCAGACTGTAGGCACCACAATCTCTGTAACCATTTGCATGTGATTTAGCAAGGGCTCTGAAATGTAAGAAGACAGGGATCATAAGTCAGTTTCTCATTGTTTCAGCTAATGTAACTTTACTGAAAGGTTATTGAAAGTATTGAAAAACCTTCAAAAGATCAGTTCATATTTTCAACTATTCAGATTTACTATAAATTGGTGTCTCTATAATTAAATATTGAGAATTGAGTGTATTAGCATTCTATGATTTGTAGAAAGTGGTACACAATGTACTTAGGATTTAGTGTTTTTGATAGAAGTCTTAAAACATCTTTGCTTCTTAAAAGTATGCAGTCTCATTTTTTCTATCTATGAATCAACCTCTGGATTTTAGCAACAGCATTCCATTTTCCTCTTTCATTGTGGGGAAGGAGACATAAAAATTGAGGAGAAACAATGCCTTGGGAGCATTTTAAAGGTGGCATTATTATAGTTAAATAGATTATGTGAGAAAGTATGTTAAGTAAACCATCTTTAGTAATTGTACAATAAATGCCTTTAGAGTATATATATTCAGCTTAGAGTTCAGTATTAGTTTGTGTTTGTACTTTTGGAATATTTAACTACCTTTTTATATTAAGAATATCTCGTTTTGTATTTTTTTTTTAATCTTTTCAGCTCCTGTTTTTTCATATAGGTGCCTTAATATGAATCAGTATTTTCCACATCAAATAGAAAGTTTAGCAGATTTTAAAATGACAGGTTAGCTTTATGACAGACTAGTTAATGCATATGCTGAGTTAAAAGTATTGAAATTCCTAGAAACACATATTTCTTTTAGTAACCTTTGATTTCTTATACATTATTCTTTTACAAGGATTCTGGGTGAGTTTTTTTAACCAAACCATCTAACTGGAAAGTTTAGATACAATTCTGCCTATAGTCCTTTAATTACCATTGCATTAGAAATGCTGACGTGCAATATATGAAGTGCCCCTTTATATGTTTTCAGTTTGGTGCCATTTTTTATATCACCCAATCCTTTAAAAAAAAGCCACATATTTTTTAAGTTTGCATTGACTATCAGTATGCATCAGTCTGATTTATTAGGAGCAGCATAGTGTAGTAGAAAAATTGTCTTTTGGATTTATAGCAAGTATGTTATTAAAGCTTTCTCTTTCATTTAAGATGTTTATAGTTAGCTATTTAGTATATGCTTATAAGTAAAGTAAGAATTTGTTTTTATATTTTAAATAGGCGTTAGGAGCTTGATTATCATTCTGGATATATATTCATGTCATTTAGTATGGCAAAGATAAGGATATAATATTTACCTGCAGCAAGGATCTGATTGGTGGTAGAACAGGTTTCTTTGGCTATGCTGTACCATCTTTCCACCTGATAAGATTAGCTTGATAAGTAATGGTTTCTTAATAGTCAAAGTTGTAAGCTAATTAAATTGATCAGCAAATTCTTATTGAGTGTTCCCTGTGCAGGGCACTGTGTGGAAATTTTTTTAATTCTGTTCCTTGCCTTCAGGTTCTACAAAAATAAAAATGAGACAGCCCCTGCCCTTAAGGAATTTGAGTTCTATTGGGGAGGTATAGTATATTCACAGATCAGTACGTACAGGATATATTAAAAATGTTGGAATGTGCTGACAACTATCAGGGAAGCCCTCTTTGAAGAACTTCAAAGGAACTAGGTGTTCCAAAATGTGCAAGGAAGGAAGGAAGGACAGCATTCCAGACATGGGAAACAGCTTATGCCCAAGACCCAGAGATAGATGGTGAAATGTCACAGGTGAGGAATGGCAAATAGTCCAGTAGCTTGGGAGAGGGAGTAATATGTAACAAACATGGAAATATAGTCTGAAGCCTTTGTATAATATTGTGCTAGGTACACATACAAAGTTAAACAAAATCCCTACCCTCAAGTTGCTTATAATCTTAAAAATAAAACTGACTACTTTGTAATTTTTTTATTCTCATGTTTTTCATTAGTTACAAAACAATGTATATTACTTTTTTTATTATCCCTTTTCTTTTCTATAGAATCAATCCCCCAATAAAAACTTTGAAACCCTTAAAAATAGTTTAGATTATCTTCTCCATCAAAACTTTTGGAACCATCTGGTGAGATGGACAAACTTGGATATCTTATTTTTAGAAATGTTATAGAGATCGACATTCATAACCTTTCTTTTATTAGCTTACCACATATAATACTAAATATGCAATTCATGTAATGCTAAGTTGTGTTTATGTTATTAGTACATAAATAAACATCTGTATACATGAATAGGTATTGTTTGTATTTTAATTTTTTAATGGTCTTCACTGATATTGCAGCATTCTGGACAGAATATAGACTTAGAAGTCAAGAAGACTTGTTTGTTTAGTCCTGACCAATAAATTTGGAACTTAAGATAGAGGGGTGCAAGATCAAAGTTAAACTTCTTACTCTGCATAACTATAAGGGAATAGAGAGGAAGAGATACCTACTGCAATCCACTTTAATTCCCTTATTGTGAATTAGAATTAATATCTCATACTCTCACCTCTGTTGGATTAGGAAATCCATTTGCAGTGATGATGTTTTTATAGTATTGAACTGAAGCCTTAGGATGTCGAGTTTTATTGCTGTTGTTAAATTCAACATAAAAGAATCCGTATCTTTGTGAGTATCCATTTTCCCATTCAAATTTATCAAGAAGAGACCAGGAAGTATATCCTTTTATATTAGCACCATCTTTTATAGCTGAAAACAAATTTCCATTTAAAATCATTCTAACATTTATTTCAGCATATATATATATCAAGAATTGGAAGGGGCCAGAGAAGTTATCCAATTTATCCCATATTTAGTTTAGAGAGGATTATTCGAGTATGGAATGGATTATGACATCTGAGGTTCTTGTAAACTCTTGAGATTCTCTCTTTTGGAAAAATCAGCTTTATGACATCCTCAATAAATGTTCTTAATGAACATTTGAAGAAGTAAAATGAGGGAGAATCCATAACCTCCTGAGCCAGAGCAACTACTCTTTTGGATACCTCTAATTGTTTGCTGTCCTGACTCTGCTCTTGGTCCAAACAATAAATCTAATCTTTCTTCCTGATGATTTCTACTGATAGTTTGAAAACAATGCCTGTATGAACTATCCTTCTCCCACCCCACCCCCTTTTCAGTATAAATGTCCTCAGTCCCTCTTCTTGTCAACTCATATCTTAAACTTTTGAAGCCTTCAGTTTATTGTTGTCCTTACTAAAATGTGACAGTCTGAACAATACTACATTTGTTATCTCATAAGGACTGAGTACAAATGAGATTATTACTTAGGACCTGGATACTATACCTCTCTGATAATCTTCTAGAGTAGCATTTGTTATTTCAATAGCCATTATGGTACTACAATAACCCATGATAAATGAGTCACCAAAACACCTGGATGAAAACAAAAAAACTTTTGAATTCAAAATTAAAATGCTTGTAACTAATTCTCACCTTTTAGCATTTCATTAATGTATCCTTTGAGGTACTGTATCCTCCACTCATCACACAACTGAATATGATTCAGCTTTTCAGACATACCATTTTCTGTCACATATATGAGAGGATTGCCATATTGAGTCTGGAAATAAGACAAATTACTGTTTGAACCAACTTTGGAAGGTGTTAGGGGCTCAGACTGAAAAAATGTATAGAGAATATCTAAAATGCTGACTTTTTGAGTCAGAAAAGTAATAACGGCATGTAGCTATATATATATGCTCTTGGTTGAAATTACCAATATTCAAAATTTTATCTATATCAAGAGACTATATTTTATGTTTAGAAAAAACTTGGAAGAGGGCTATGTGCAATTTTTGTCAATAATTACCTGAACAAAGTTGAGGAGCCTCCTAAATCCCCATGGCACCAAATGTGGCCAATTAGAGCCTAAACCTGGCCAGTTTGGGTCAACTAATTCTGCTAAATCCCGATCATTTTGAAAGCTGGGCCCTTGACGGGAAGGATGATTCTTCTCAGTAATGAATCGAGTAGTAAAGTGACCTAATCCCAAGAAGTCACATGTGCCTTTAATGTCACTTTTTTCCTGAATTGAGAAGACTGGTAACCTTGACATCCCCAGGTCTTGTTCTGAACTCTTTCTACCTGTCATGAAAGGGGGGAAAAGCATCTTCAAAAAACAGTAATTTTCCACAATAGTTTGGTTTTAGTAATACATAATAGTAATTACTTAAAATTTGATTTAAAATGTGACGTCTAAATCTTGGGATTTAAGATTATGAAAAAAATCTTAGTCTTTTATAACAAAAGTAAAATATTAATTTGGCTGAGCATCACTATACTAATGCATCTAAAATCTGCCTACAAATTGAATTGACAGAAGCTTCTAAAATCCATTTTTTAAAGTGGTTATGTTCTATTATTTAAATATCATTTTTAAAATGGAATTAAAGTAAATATTTCCCAGAAAATTAGTGGTCAAATACTTCTTAGTTTATATTTGCTTATCTGTTGTATACCCAGTCAATGAGAAGATAAATTCTGCAGAAAAACTTCAAAGCATTTTTAATTAAATGAACACATAACCATTTTATTTCAGTGCAGAGATGAACTGACAAAAACTATTGGCAAATATGATTTGAGAAGACAAAACAAGTTATAGAAGCTTTATGTACACCACAAACACTTTCTTTCCCAGATAGTAAGAAAATACTGCATATAACAAGAATTTATTATTCAAAAATAATGAAATTGCTTTTATTCTAATAAATGTTGGGGGGTGTCATTTCTGTGTAAACAATGAATTTTGGACAAAGATCAATGCCAAGACCTATATGGAAATATATTAACTACAGTTGAACCTGTAAAACATACCAGATTGCTTCCATGGGGAGGAAGGAGGGAAAGGAGTTGGTAGAAAAATGTGGAACTCATAAACTTGCAAATGAATGAATGTTGAAAACTACCTTTACATGTACTTGGGGAAAAAAAAAATGTCAGTGTCAATGCCAAAATTAAATGATAATATATATTTCAGATACTACCCTATTGATCTAAACAACTGTTCATAATGGAAAATAGATGGAATTTTCAAGAAACTCAATATGGACAGACTTATTCAAATAATCATTGTTTTAAAAAATCAGAGGAGACCTATGGAAAGATAATAGAAATTGCCCCCAGCTATACTTGACAAAGAAACAAATGTCCATCAGGGGCAGCCCCAATTAAGAACATAATTTGCAAAATCTTGCAAAATGTGAAATAGAAGAGAGCAGTTCTATTGTCCAGATAGAGGATTGTCTTTCAAACATACTTAAAATATGGTTCCTCTCACTAATTCTTCCATCTTTCCCTGTCTACTGGTTCCTGTTTTACAGACATGCACCATGTTTCCTCATTCTTAAAAATCCCCACTAACTGCTATCTATCTATATATCTATATATAGCATCTCTCCTTACTTTCTTTGCTAAGATTTTATCATTTAAAACTTTAACCTTGACTTTTTCTTTTTACATCTTAGTCCACACACTAAAATACAACACTGGCCTACCTGCTCTTCTTCACACACACACAAGATTATCTTTCATCTACTCTTTTCTTGCATGTACCTACCTATTAATACATGATTTCATCAGAATGTGGGGTCCTTGAGGATAGGGATTATCTTGGTTTTCCTTTGTATCCCCAGTTCCTACCATAATACCTAACAATAAAAACTGAAGGAATGCTTGTGATTAATATCCCTTGATGTTACAAAAAAGATGACTCAATAGAACATATTCTTAAAACATTATTTGGAGGCCCTGAAAGTTTATCTTCGAGATACTTGAAATATCACCCCATTAGAGAAAAATATCCCTGATTGCTATTGGAAAAAAGCATTTGAGAAAGTAATTAGCAACCCATAATTTTCATCTCTTAAGATTCTTATCAGGATAAACTGCGACCATGTTGAGGGTAGCCTTGAATAACAGACTTTTGTAAACTACCATACCACATCTTTCTGGTAACAGTTGTTTGAAAAATGCAGAAACTATTACTCGTGGAATAATCTACATTGAAGGCTTCTTGTTTGTAGATGGCAGTGTGCTGAGGTTCTTAAGATATATAAATCACTTAAAAAGAATTTTAATAGATTAAAGTGATGCTTTGTAGTTGATGCTCGTGGAAAGTTAGAATCTTCAGTCATCCGAAGAGTGAAGAGGTGAATAGTGGTGTTGTTTGTCCCTGCATTTTGGAAGACTACTTTGATGTCAGAGAAGTGATGCCATGACAAGCACATGAATTGGATTGGGGGGGGGGGGCGTGGTTCCAGCACTAAGTCATCAGCCTCACTCTCCTCCAGAGCTATCTGGGTCCAGTGGCCAGGTGTGAATCAGGATGACTGAAGATGGCCCTGGATGCCAGGCAATCAGGGTTAAATGACTTGTCCAAGGCCACACAGCTAGTAAGTGGCAAGTGTGAGGTGGGATTTGAAAAACTCTGGCCCTCCTGGCTCCAAGCACCAGTGGACCTGAATAAGCAGCATATTCCCAACAAAGAATCGTGTAAAAGAAGCAAATAAATGATAGCTTTAGGGATAGATGGTCAGAAAACAGTATGTGAGATAACTGTCTTATAATCCATGTTCACTAGTGTCTTAAGATGAATCATCTGTCTAGTTCTAAATGCCCCTTTTTTATTAATGAGGAAACAGACCCAAGAGGTTAAGTACAGAGCATTGCAAATACCAGAAGGCTGATAAACTCTTCTTAACTCTACAGCATCTCAAAGACATCCCCAAATGCCTGTTGATGTTCTACTTGGTTTGGAGCTGTGAGGACATCTGAATTAGCTCTGGAATTAAAAATTATAAGAGCAGACCCTTGAGAAGTGACATCCAATGGTCTCTGCTCAGTCAGCACATAGTAATAGGATGTGAATTTTATATTCTATGTAAGTTATGCCCCTTTGTTGTTGTGACTTCCAGGTTCCCATTTGCAATCTTATTTCTTACTAGATTTAGAAGGGGAAGGAGGGACCATGTGGACCAGAACAAGATAAGTTTTAAGAGAATTCACTCCCTGATCCCCTGACCACCATCCTGTACCAACCACCATGTCTGAAAATTAATGTAAACAAAATCACAGCAAAAATGATCTGTGATGGGTGGAAGCTGAAATAACTGGGGAAACAAAAATTGGAGCTTCTGAGCATTATCAATTTGTTGAACAATGTATGACAATTGCAAATCTAATTGAGACTAGGCCTCCTCAGTTTCGGACCAAACTCCATATGGAGGGGAGGTGGGGAAGAGACAAGAGTTGATTGTATTAAAAGGATATAATTAACAGGAAGTAAACTAGGATATAATCTTGCATTATCTGATTACAGACTTTCTTAATAGGGAGGGTCACCTCTTCCCAGCCTGGCAAAGTGTTTGCTTTTAATCAAAGGAACAGAGAAACATCCACTGGTTGACCACTTTTTAGATAAGACATGTGGGCCTCTGATGTGAGAGAAATTGGTAGTACCCCCGTAAAAATGAGAGTTCTTGAAGTAAAAAACACTAACTCTGGATGTAGAAAAGCTCAGGATTTTTAATTTAGTAAGTCTGCAAAGTTCATAGATTAAAGCTTTTTCTTAGGCAGTAAACTGCTTACTGCTTGTGGACAGGCTGAATAACAAAGTGACTAAGGGAAATAGAGAAAGAAAAGTAGCCATAAGAGCTGACTGGACTGATTGAGGGTGTAGGGCCACAAGGGCTAGGTCAAACTTTTATAGTCTTGCCCACTTTCTGTGCAGGGAACAGAGGAAAAATTGGGCAAAGGTGAATTCCATTACCTCACCCAGGTCAGGAAGCTGGAGGAGGGGTAGAGGGATGAGCTGAGGTTGTTCATGGAGAATTTACATTTAATAATGGAGTTACATTGAACCAATAGGAGGGAATTTACATTTGATTAGGACCCCTTGCTGCCCAGGGAACTCTTCAGAATCCATCAGACAGGCACAAAACAATTTTTTATATTAAATAACAAGACATATTTCTCCTACAGTTTAAGATGTAACGGAAAAAACTGCATCAATCCTCAGGTCTAGTCTCTAAATAAGAGGGAGAGATGGTCCAGCTTCCCAGCCATACTAGTGCCGCGTTCAAACAATTCAATGATAATTGAATAAAGCTTACACAGTTGGCTTCCTTCTGCCTGCCTGCCTGTCTTCCCTACCTCCTAAATCACTAGGATTGGTCAGCAATGGCTCTCTGGTTCAGTTCACTTAATCATTGTTTGGGTCTAGATTGGTTGAGAGTGAATATAAATAGCCATTGTTTGAACCAGAAACCCTGAGGGTCTTTCCCTCCCAGATTGATTTTTTTTAATTAGGCAAAAGAGGCTATTCTTTGCTTTTTTTTTTCTTACTAGCTTTAATCCCTGAGAAACCATAAAGATCTTGCCCTCCCAGTTTAACATTCTTATTTCTGGCTAGGCAACAATGGTCTTTCTTGACCTCTTTGCTTCATTTCTCTCTTACCTAGTCTTAATCACTGAATTGGCATTACCTCGGTTAAACTTACTCAAAAAGACCAAAGTCTTCCACTAAATTCAGGGCCATCTCCAGTTGTCCTTATCCATATCTGGCTGCTAGACCCACATGGCTCTGGAGTAGAAAATGAGGCTGATGACTTTGCACAGCACTCCCTCACTTGAATCCAATTTATTGCATGTTATAGCATCACTTCCCATGATATCATGTCATCAACATGATGATGAACTAGATATTTTTCCTAGCTCCTACTAATTCCCAATCCTACCCTCTCCCAAAGAATTATGTGCCAGACTAAAGCAATTACAGCTGAATTGATTTTTAAAAAAGAATAAACTCTAATAAAGTTAAATATTTTATTCACATTAGAAAACACTATTAAAGCATTCCCCAACCAACCTTCACATTCCTTACTGGAACCTACTAGTAGGATCCCCTCCCTCAAAGACTTTGCTAGCATCTTTTATCCCTTGCTCAACTTTCAATTCCTATAAAGAGTAGATACTAATTCTACCTTTCACCTGAAGTGGTCCCTAGGTTAGGAGTTCAATATTGCAGAGACTTTCCTTCAATCTTTTAAAAAATAACAGACACTGATTCACCAAGCCAAAGTTGGAAAGAATGGGGAAAGGAAACAAGATGTAGAAATATTGAGGGAAATATCTGGGCTCACCTGGCTCACCTGCAGATGTCTGATTTCCTTCCCATTATTATCTAGCACCTAGACTACTGAAATGTAAATATGTCTTAGCTTTCTTCCAAACTCAATATAAATGTTTTACCTCCTTTCCCAAACTCTCCCCAGGACTTTTCCGTAGAAACTGCGTACTGAGATGGTGGGAATCACCTCAACCCCTTCTGAGAAGTAAATCTGAAGTAGGAGAAATATTGGAAAGAAAAATGTTTATAATCTTTTTCCTCTGCACTGACCATGTAGCTTACATTAACACCAAGCTATGATATGATGTCAATGAACTTTTAGTAAGATACCTTGCTCCTCCTAGGCAAGAACTCTTATCTCAGGCATAAAACAAGGCTCTATAGGCAAAACAATGGTTCCCTGCACTAGTCTGAAAGGATAATGATCTACCAAATACCTATCTCTTCACTGATCTTAGAATTACTGCTCCCATCTACATTTACCTAATTACCTAATCTTCCTGCCCCTTTAAAAACTTTCTCACTCCTCAGTGGAGGGAGGACAGTCCACTCTGGAGTAGGGTGCTGCCCCAGGTGATTTATGCTCCTATACCTTTCCTTACTGCTTATCCCCTCATGGATCTCTCTCTCTTAGTTTCTGCTAACCACAACAATACTTAAACCTTTTTGTCTCTTAAAATTTCTTCTAAGTCAGAGTCAGATCTTTTAAGTGAATTCTTTCATGTTTACTTGAACCCCTGAAACTTTTTAGTTGGACACATTTTCTGGCAACAGATCCACTAAAATAGGAGTAATCTCAATCCTTTTCCTTCATATTCTCCCTTACCTTTCTCATAACATGTATCACATGCTTTGCTCCTCTAACCAAATTGAGTGCTTGACACTAGCCCCTTTCATATATTGGCCACTCTTTGACACCTTCCCAGCTTCCTCTCTAAAAAGCCTTGCTCTTCCTCTCCACCAGGCTGCTGTTCTCAGCCCAGTTGCAAATCTCTTGCAACTGTTTCCTACCTTCTTACTTTTCCCCTCCTCTATGCTACTTATGGCTGCTGCTGCTGCTGCTGCTGTTCTCTTGCAAGCCCAGCTGTGAGACAACACTTTAAGCTGATTTCTCCTTTTTTCTTAACTTTACCATATCAAAAAACTCACTTTCTTTGCTTCATCCTTATGAATTAACTTTGAAGTAACTTGGGGATAAAAGTTCATGCCTTATACTCCTAGCTCAGAGAATCCTGTTATTTCTTCACTTACAAGTGAACTCCTTTATAAGCCCCCATAAAAGCAATCTAACATCCTAGGCACTGGGTCAAAAGGAAAGGAAACAGACACAGCAAGGGTCAGTCCTGGCTTCCCTCCCCCCACCTCCCCAGAGGTCCAGATCCATTAAAGGTTGGAAACAAGGACAAACCTAAATTCCCTAAAGTGGGAGAAAATTGAGACAACTTTTCCATTATACCTTGGGGTGCATTGCAGAGAGGTAGGAGCTATAAAGTGAGTGATATGATAATATAATATAAAGTAAAAGGGCTAAAACACCAAGGACTTCTCAACATTTGAAACCTAGAGCATAAACAGATAAATCAACAAAGAGGGGCAGAGCCAAGATGGCAGGGTGAAGGCAGAGACTCCTCCCAGGCTCTCCCCTAAACCACTCCAAATACCTTTAAATAATGAGTAAAAAAATTCTAGAGTGGTAGAATCCACAGAAAAACTTAGTGAAACAATTTTCCAGTCCAAGACAACTTAGAACATCCAAGGGAAGAATCTGTTACATGAGGATTAGAAAGTCGCAGCACAACCTGGAACGTGTCAGAGTGAACTGGCTCCAACCATCCAGGAACAGTTCATTGGGTGCCAGGGTCTGTGGGGTGATTGCCAGAACTCTCAGCCCACGGATTGCCAAGGCCAGCTTGGAAGGTCAGCAGGAAAACTGTAGCACCAGAGTGAGCCCAGAGCCCAGTCCAACAAAGGCCTCAGAGGACCAGCTGGTAGCTCCTTCCAGAGCACTCAGCACACTGAGGATCAGGGGAGATTGCAGAGATCTCTCCTCTATCCCTGAGGCAGGACTCTGTTGCTTTGCCCATACTCAGATCCAGGTCATAATCTGGACCCCAATCTCAAGAAAAAGGAGTTTTACTGCAGTAGCAGAGCAGGAATCCTTCTAATGGCTCCAGAACAGAGGGGAGTATCTGTGGTCATCCAGAGACCAGAGCACAGGTCTATCAGAGACTCTCATAAGACCTAGGAAGAATTGAGGTTCCTGAGAGGGTATCTCTGAAAACAGTGACAAAAACCCCTCTAAAGCTTGGAACAGTGCACCCCACATCCTGGGAGCAGAACCCTACCCTAGCAAAGAATAAAAGTCATTGGGGCAGCTAGGTGGCGAACTGGATAGAACACTGGCCCTGGAATCAGGAGTACCTGAGTTCAAATCCTACCTCAGGCACTTTATAATTACCTAGCTGTGTGGCCTTGGGCAAGCCACTTAACCCCACTGCCTTGCAAAAATCTAAAAAAAAAACCCCAAAACTCAAAAATAAAGTCATAGACTGGGGAAATGAGTAAACAAGAGAAAAAAAATTCAACCATAGACAATTACTTTGATCTTATGGAGGATCAAAAGTCACACTCAGAAGATAATTAAGCCAACAAGAAAAATATGAATTGGTCTCAGGCTAATGGAAGAACTCCAAAAATATTTGAAAATCAAGTAAGGGAGGTAGAGGATAAATTGGGAAGAGAAATGAGAGCAATATGGGAAAATCATGAAAACAGAGTCAGCAGCTTGGTGAAGGGGATACAAAAAATAGTGAAGAAAATAACATCTTATAAACCAGTTTGGGTCAAATGGAAAAAGCAGTCCAAACGGCCAATGAGGAGAAGGATGCCTTAAAAAGCAAAATTTACCAGATGGAAAAGGAGATACAAAAACTTTCTTAAGAAAATAGAATGGAGGTAAGGGAAGCTGATGACTTTGTGAGAAATCAAGAAACAATAAAAGAAAACCAAAAGAATGAAAAACTAGAAGAAAATGTGAAATATCTCATTGGAAAAAAAAACTCACCTGAAAACAGATCCAGAAGAGATAATTTAAAAATCACTGGACTACCTGAATGTCATGACCAAAAAAAGAGCCTAGATGTCATTTTAAAGAAATAATTCAGGAAAACTGCCCTTATATCCTAGAAGCAAAGGGTAATGTAGAAATTGAGGGAATTTACCCATCACTTCCTGAAAGAGATCCCAAAATGAAAACTGTCAGGAATATTATAGCAAATTTCAGAACTCCCAAGTCAAGGAAAAAATTTTACAAACAGCCAGAAAGAAATAATTCAAATAAATATGCTGGCCTGGGTTCCACACTCACTCTGGTGCAACAGTTTTCCTGCTGACCTTCTGAGTTGTCCTTGGCAATCCCTGAGCTGAGAGATCTGGCAATCAGGATAACAAGATTTAACAGCTTCTACATCAAGGAATATGATATTCTGGAAGGCAAAATAGCTTGTATTACAACCAAGAATCGACCAAAACTGAACATATTCTTTCAGAATGAAATAGGGAACTTTCAAACTTTCCTGATGAAACAACCAGAGGTGAACGGAAGATTGATTTTCAAGTATAGACCTCAAGTGAAGTGTAGAGAGGATAGAAGGGAAGAGCAAATTATGAAGGATTTAATGGTGTTGAACTGCTTAAATTCCTGCATGGGAAAATGATACTGTCAACTCATATGCAATTTCTCTTTTATTAGGGCAGTTAGAAGGAGTATATATAGACAAGGCACAGGAGGGAGTTGAATTTGAAGATATAATATATTATAAGAATGGAGTTAATGGGTAAGAAAAGAATGTCCTGGGAAAAAAAGGAAAAGAGAATAAGAATGGGCTAAGTTATTTTATATAAAAGAGGCAAGAAACAGCTTTTGCAATGGAATGGAAGAGGGGGGGAAGGGGAGGGGGTATGAGTGAGCCTTACTCTTATCTGAAATGGCCTTGAGAGAAAATAGCATACTCATTCAATTGAGTATAGTAATCTATCCTACCCTAGAGGAAAAATAAGAGAAGAAAGTGAAGGAGAAAGGGGAGAAGGGGAGGGGAGCATAGGTGATAGAAGAGAGGGAAAATCCTAGGAGAGGAAGGACAGGATGAAAGGAGAGAGAGAATAGAATAAATGGGAGTGGGGGAGAATAGGATGAAGGGAACTCTAACAAGCAATAGCAACTGTAGGAAAAATATTTAAGCAATTTCTCTGATGTACTTATGAGAAGAATTTATCCATTGCCAAAGAGAGAGCTAATGGTGTCTGAATACAGACTGAAGCACACTTTTTTTCCCTTTCACTTTATTTTTCTTGAGATTTCTCTTTGTGTGTGGGGAGGTTTTGTTTACTTTTACATTATGACTTTTGTAGTAATGTGTTCCATGATTACACATTTTTAACCTATACCAAGTAACTTGCTTTCTTAATGAATGGTATTGGGGTAGAAGAAGGGAGAGAATTTGAAACTCAAGGTTTTGTAAGTAAGTGTTGAAATTTGCTTTTGCATGTAGCTGGGGTTAAAAAAATTAAATAAAATTTAAAAAAAGAAAAAAGCAAAAATAAATGAAATGAAATACTACAACTTGGATAAAGATATGTGAAATTTATATAAAAAAAAACCCATCAACAGAGAGTATACCTAAACTGGAAAGAAAGATAAGTACTAAATTCTCAGGGAGTCTCCATTACAAGAAAAAAACTTAATATCTAATGAAACACTAAATCCTGTGAAATCCCAAAGGAGCATGAAACAACATGAAATTTTAGGATGATTCAAAAGACAACTCCACAAGAAGAAATTAGGAATGAGTATATCAGGTGTTATAACTCTAAATGCTGCTGAAAAATAAAACTCAGGCAATGACAAGGAAAAATGCATGGTGGAGAGTTTCTCCAAAGAAATTAATAACTAACAATTAGAATATAAAAATACTAAAGTAGAGGAAAATCTCATAAAAAAGAAGCAAGAGGCAATAAAGTTTTTTTTTATAAATTCATATACAAACCAAAATCATTAATGAAGACAGGGTGTATAATAACAATGTAACCTAAAAACAAATATAAATTTTGTTTGCTTTTGTCTATCTAATAACAAATATGAATTTCTGGGGGCAGCTAAGTGGTGCAGTGAATAGTGCACTGCCCCTGAAGTCAGGAGGACCAGAGTTCAAATCCAGCCTCAGACAAATAATACTTACTTAGCTGTGTGACCATGGGCAAGTCACCTAATTCTTGCAAAAAAAAAATCCAAAACAAATATGAATCTAATCTCTTATTGTATCAAAAGTCATTGGATGTCACCAACATCCAAAGGGCAGAGGGAGAACATTCCTATACTTTGTGGAAGTATTTAGCATAACTGATAAGGCAAATTTTCTGATAAGGATTATCCATCCAACTTCCTTAGTTGAGGACCACTCCCCTATCAATACTGACCAAGTCCTAATCTTTTTTTCAATTCTATAAGAATGTCTCTTCAAAATCCCACTTCAGGGCTTGGTCAGTAAACCATTCATGGAAAACCTACAAGCTTAGAGAAATCTAATTCCATTTGTTCTTTCTTAAGATCAAACTCTGGAGGCTAGCATATGTTAGTCTAATTCCATTTGTTCCTTAGTAGGACAAACTCTGAAGGTTAACACATGTTAGTTTCTTTATTAAGTTATTTCTTTATTACATGAAGGACAATAATAGAAAACTTAAAGATCAATCAGTCTACCTGAAGAATGGGATAGATAAAAAAAAACTGGACATCATAATATAAGTACCCAGAACTTCTGAAAACAGGAAACAAAACACCAATCTAAAAAGCCAGATTCCCTCTGAGAAAGAGAGACAGAGTACAAGAGAGAGAAAGAGAAAAAGAAAAAGACTAAGAGAGAGAGAGAGAGACATATGGTGGTTAAATGCAATCCAATGACAAGCAATACATTCTATAAGTGGACAGGACACTTTCAAATACAAAGGAAAAGAAATTAAAATATCTGAAGATTATTTTGTACTCACTAGAAACCAAGTTATCTCACAAAGCCCTGGTAATTATACAACATAAATTACTCAAGGCTACCTTGTATTAACAAAAACTCAAACTCCCAATCAAATTGACTCCTTCCTAAGGTTAAATTACAACTAGGTGGCATACTGGCCTTGGACTCAGAAGGATGGGAGTTTGAATCTGACCTCACACACTTGACATGTACTAAAAGTCTGACCTTGGACAAGTCACTTAACTCTGATTGCCTTACATCCAGGGCCATTTCCAGTTATCCTGATTCATATCTAGTCCCTGAACCTGGATGGCTCTGGAAGAGAAAGTGAAGCTTATGACTTAGCACAGCATCCCCCTCACTCAAAACTCAATTCACATATTTGTCCTGGCATCACCTACCTGATGCCATGTTCTTTTTTGAAAATGAAGGACAAACATTATAAATTACAACCCTCCAGACATGCCAGGGGCACTACCTTCTATCATTCATTAAGCTATTCCTTAGTTCCTCTCTGGTGGTCCCTCACTCTGCCCCTAAATTCCTCCTAATTCTGCCCATAATTTTTCCTGGTCCTTCCCAGAAGAGTTATTTGAAGAAGCCATCTTTTTTTTCTCTTTTTTTTAGTTTTTGCAAGGCAATGGAGTTAAGTGGCTTGCCCAAGGCCACCCAGCTAGGTAATTGTTAGTGGCTGAGGCCAGATTTGAACTCAGGTACTCCTAACTTCAGGGCCGGTGCTCTATCCACTGCACCACTAGCCACCCTGAAGCCCATCTTCAATTTGGAATTATGCTCAAAGAGCAATAAAAATGTGCATACCCTTTGATCCAGCAATACCATTACTGGATCTGTCTCCTGAAGAAATCATGAAAAGGGGTAAAAATCCTATATGTATAAAAACATTGATAGCAGTTCTTTTCATAGTGGCAAAGAATTGAAAATTGAAGGGATGCCCATAACTGAATAACTGAACAAACTGTGATGTGTGTATATATATATATATATATATATATATATATATATATATATATGATGGAACAATATTGTTCTATAAGAAAACATGAGGGAGGTGGCTAGGTGGCGCAGTGGATAGAGCACCGGCCCTGGAGTCAGGAGTACCTGGGTTCAAATCCCGTCTCAGACACTTAATAATTACCTAGCTGGGTGGCCTTGGGCAAGCCACTTAACCCTATTTGCCTTGAAAAAAAAACCTAAAAAAAAAAAGAAAAGAAAAGAAAAGAAAACATGAGGGATGGGATTTCAGAAAAGCCTGGAAAGACTTGCATGAATTGATGCTGAGTGAAATGAGCAGAAGCCAAAGAACATTGTACACACTAACAACAACATGAGCTGATGATCAACCATGATGGACTTGTTCTTTTCAGCAGTACAATAATCAAAGACAATCTTAAGAGACTTGTGATGGAAAATGCCATCAATATCCAGAGAAGGAACTGTGGAGTTTAAATGAAGACCAAAGCTTATTATCTTCAATTTTAAAAAGTGGTCTTATATATTATGTATTATGTAATTAAGTTATCTCTAATATTTTCATTCTTCCTGTGGAGATTTGATTCTTCTCTCACAACACATTCAATTTCAATCTATGTTTAGCATGATTACAAATGTAGAACCTGTATCTGATTGCTTTCTGTTGAGAGCAGGAGGTTGGGAAGGGAGGGAGGGAGAAAAATTGTAAAACGCAAAGCCTAGCAAAAAAGATTGATAACAACCACCATTGTGTGTAGTTGGAAAAATCAATAAAATATTTATTAAGAAAAAATAAGATTAAAAAAATGAAGCCCCTTTTCAAACAGTTATCTCTGATGACAGCCAGGATGCTACTTGCAGCTATATTCTCTTCTTCATTCCCTCCAGTGCAGCACCACACTTCTGCTACTCCTGACTAAGGTTGCTGCATCTGCTGTTCTGCTGCTCCTTCTTCTCTTTAATTTCACTGCTTCTATTGAAATTTACTTTCTTTACCTTGCTTTCTCCTTAAAGAACTCTATGAATCAATTTGTACTTTTTTTTTTTTGCAGTATCTTGTGATTGAAAATTTATGGATTTTTCTTACATTCCTGAGTCAAAGAGTCTTGTGTTTTTTCACTGATAAAGGAACTCCCAATGATCTTTGCAATTCTCCCTTGAGCAATCCACCCAACATCAGTTTCATGCCAGGTTTCTGATATTGAGCCATTTGATGGTGCCTGGGACTTGGACAAAAATTTACTTAATTTTCTCAATCTTTAGTAGAAGAAATAAGTTAGTAAGGTAAACCTTGGAAAAAAGTATAGAAATAAATTAATCATAATAATGACAAATTTAATGAGAAAAGGAAAAAGAAATTGAATGTAGTTGTTGAATTCTAAAGGGTCAGTCAAGGTGTTGAGATGAATTTTATTCAGCATAAGCAGTTTGAGGATGTCAATTCAGGATTTTATTTCAAGTAAGAATGGAAAAGATGAATTTTGTGTGGTCTGCATTAAATATGCAATATTTGTATTTCTGCCAGGCCAAGAAAAGTATAGGCTGATTTCCCTCCTGGAAGAGAAGGCAAAGAGATTCTAAATTAAACATCTCACTGTATTCCAGATTATCAAAGCAATGATTCTTTCTTTAAATTGGAAGAAAGGTTTCAATGCCTGGGGAGGTAAAAGAAAGGAAAAGGATTTGAAGAGGCAGAGGGGAATCTTGATCTGAGTAAGGAGAGGGAGAGAAATCTTGTTGCATAGAAAAGGAAAGAAGAAAGAAATATTACATTCCCTTGAAGCTTAAAAACAATAAATTTCAGGTTCTTCCAGAAGAGAAGAGAGCTGGATTCTCTGAGAAGAAAAAAAGCTGTTTATCCTTCAAAAATGTAAAGTGGAACTAGAGGTGTTATCAGATAAGCTCATCCAGCAGGGTTCAGAGGAAGAAGAGAAAATTAACTGCAGTTGGTGGTGAATTGTAGCTCAGGGATAAGGAGGGAGCTACCTAGGTTGACATCAAATAATAAATCAAAGGTCATTGGGTGGTGCTGACTTCTTGCCTTGTGGAGGTCTTTAGAATAACTGATAAGGGACAACTTTAATGGAATATCTGACTACCCTGATCCATCCTGAGTTGAGGACCATTCCCTTGATGGACAAAGCCAGAAAGCAGCTGTTCAATCCTACCTTCTGATAGTACAATGTATCAGAATCCCTTTCCAAAACTCAATTTTGGGGGTCCAGTTTTCTAACTGAACCCTCACACACACCTTGCAAAATCAGCAAAGTAGAGAAATATTAGTAAACATGTATGTTAATCTCTTTATTCTTTCTTGAGATATTTGTCCCTTATTAGAACAACTTTGGAGGTTTGCACATGTCTAATATAATTATTTTTTTAAAAGTCAAACTCATAGAGATCATCATGTGATAATAATATGACATTATAATCTTTGTCTCTTTAACTAAGCAAGATATGCCACAGCATGTTCCAACATGTATAAAAATGGATGATTTATTCATTTTTTGATGCTTTATATGTGCACAAATTATACTACCAGAAGTATCTTAGAAAACATTGCCAAAGGTTATAAAGTTTGGGGCAAGAACTGAAGACCATCAGGGCATGAGTGGCATTAAGTCCTGCACCTTATCAAGGGTAAGGGATAGAGAAAAGTAGACTTGGAAACAAATAACTAGTTAAGAAGATGGAATTTGCACATCTGGAGCATTACTTTAAAATGTAGGAATTCCAAGGTTGGAGTGTTTTTCAATTTCAATCAAATTGGCATTAAAACACAAATGATGGAAGTATAAAACTTTTTTTACAAACATCCTCCAAACTAAATACCATGGAGAATTTCTAACATACATACATACATATATGTATATGAAGATTAGCAGCTGATATACAAAAATTCATCAAGATAAAATCTAAGGAGAAATAGCCTCAAGTATCAGTACAGGAATGCTCAAATTATAAGCAAAAAGCAATCTGAGCTACAAAAATTACTGTAAGTAAGCAAATTTTACCTTATAAAAATAATTGGGAACTGATGAGATGGAATCCATGACTGGACTATGACTCTGAAAGGTAATACCTTAATCAAAAGAAACAAAATAAGTAAAGGGGCTGGGGGATAGCATTGTACATTAAAAAGGTTATCTCTGAGGTACCACTTCATACTCATCAGCTTGAATAAAATGAAAAAATTTGGAAAATGATTCTTTGTACTTATTAGATTGGCTAAAATGACAAAAATGGAAAATGATCAATGTTGGAGAAGATGTGGGAAAATTGAGACACTGATGCATTGTTAGTAGAGTTGTGAACTGATCCAACCATTCTGGAGAGCAGTTTGTAACTATGCTTTTTGGTAATAAAATTGATCTAACAATACTAGTAGGTTCATATACCAAAGAGATCATTAAAAAAGGGGAGAAGACCCATATGTACAAAAATATTTATGACAGATTTTTTGGTAGTGGCCAAGAATTAGAAATTGAGGAGTTCTATTATTCTAAAAAAAAATCATTAGCAGCTGGACTTTAGAAAAGCCTGGAAAGACTTGCATGAACAGATTCTGAGTGAAGTGAGCAGAACCAGGAGAACATTGTCCACATTAACAGTAACATAGTGAGCTGATCAACTGTGATGGACACAGCTTCTCTCAGCAATTCAATGATTAAGGACAATCCTAAGAGACCTGTTTTGGAAAATGCCATTCTCATCCCAAGAAAAAGCTATGGAATTTGAATACGGAACAAAGCCTACTTATGTTCACTTTTTGAAACTTCTTTTGTTTTTTCTTTCTCTTGTTTCTTCCCCCTATAGTTCTAATTCTTCTTTCATACGGAAATCTGTTAAACATGATTGTACATGTAAAACCTATATCAGATTGTTGCTGCCATAGGGAAATGGGTAGAGAAGAAAGGGTGGTAGAAAAATGTGGAACTCAAAAGCTTGCAAAAGGATGAATGTTGAAAATGATCTTTTCATGTAACTGGAAAAAAAATTTCAAAGGTATAGTTGTGGAAGGAAATCCAGGAGTAAAAAGTAAAAGTATGGTGAAGCATTTGGATGAAGATCAATTAAGACAGAAATAGAAGAGTTATTAGGGGCAGCTAGGTAACAGTGTATAGAGCACTAATCCTGGAGTCAGGAGAATCTGAGTTCAAATATGATCTCAGACACTAGTTGTGTGACCCTAGGCAAGCCTCAATTTCTTCATCTGTAACATGAGCTGGAGAAGGAAATGGTCAACTGCTCTAGTATCTTTGCCAAGAAAATCCCAAAGATTTTCTATATGCTAAACAACTACAATAACAGATGATATATTTCATACTAGACCACCTGTAAAAAAAAGAGGAAATAGAGGGAAACAGATGACAAACCTGGGCATTGTAGCATGATGGAGTAGTGATGAGAACTTCAGCTATCCAGATCTCTAGTGGTACTATTTAACAAAAGTGGAACAGTTGATAATTTCTTTATTAGAGTTAATGATAAATTCTTAAGCTGTAAGCAACAAGGGGAAATTTTATTCTGGATATGATTGTCACAAACAGGAAAGAAATGGTTACTAGAGTAGATAGGATGGGATCCTTGGTCTCTGCCTTAAAGTTTGTGATGGAGGAAAGGAAAATTGAACATGATCTGGTATGCATTGTGGATACTAAAGAGAGTAGATTTAAGAGATTTGAAAGAAAAGATATGTGAAATACCATGGATTAAAATTTTCCAGATATAGTTGAATCCCAAGAAAGATGGGGAATTCAAGAATGAAATTCCAAAGATACAAAGAACCAGGGGCCAGCTAGGTGGCAGTAGATAGGCCACCAGTACTGGAGTCAGGAAGACCTGAGTTCAAATCCTATCTCAGACACAATAATTACTTAGCTTTGTGACTTTGGGAAAGTCACCACAACCCCATTGTCTTGCCAAAAAATCCCCTTAAAAACAAACAAAACCCCCCAAAGAACCAATTCCAAAAAAAAAGAAAGCTGTTGAAGAGATGGGCATTCACCAAACTAGATTTTTAAAGCATATGTATCAGATGAAGATAGCAAGGGTAAGTAGCAGTTCAGGAATATAAAAATGTGCTTTATTCCTGTAAGAACTAAGGAGGTGTCAGGGGCATCTAGGTGGCACAGTGGATAAAGCATCGACCCTGGAGGCAGGAGGACCTGGGTTCAAATTTGATCTCAGACACTTAATAATTACCTAGCCATGTGGCCTTGGGCAAGCCACTTAACCCCATTTGCCTTGTAAAAAAAAATTAAGGAGGTGTCAAAGATCAAAATTACTGGCAAGGAAAAAGGTTTTATTTTATTTTAAAGTTATGTTGTAGAAAAGAGAAGAATCAAAGAAGGGCTAGGCAGTCAATTTGATGAGGATGACATTAATGATAAATGATGACATGGAAGGTAGGGTGCTCAATTTATATTTTGCTAATGCTTTCTCTTCCATGGATAATTATCTTTGACCTGGAAAGGATAGAATAAAAATGCCTATCAGTTAACTGATCCCTGAGAACATTAAGGAGATAGAAGTACTGAACTGTCCTTGATGAGTTCAAGTCACCCAGTCCAGATGAACTGCTTCCTCTGCTACTAGAATTGACTATGCTCAGGATTTCTAATATCTCAAAAATGTAAGCACTGACTAAATCCTTTCCATTGTATATACAAGGTCATTTTTAGTCCTAAATAAACTTTTTGTTGTTATTGTTGAGGCAGTCAAGGTTAAGTGACTTGCCCAGAGACACACAACTAGTATCTGAGGTCAGATTTGAGAACATTCAAAGCTGAATGCAGCTTATGCCAAACCAAATACATTGCTAGAATTTCTCCCTCATGTGGATCAGTTGACAACTAGTGAGATCAAGCAAAAAAGCTTCTGTTCAAACCTTTTGCTAAACTCATCACATTCCTAGGGTTTCTCCACTCAGAATGAAAACTTGTTTGATTTGTGAATTCTTTAGGACACTTTTCACATCTATAGGGCTTCTCTTGGGCACCCTAATGCCTAGGGAATTTGATCTCTCTTAGTGATACTTAGACTCAGAGAAGACAGGAGAGGTACCACAAGACTGGAAAAGGAGAAATGTCCCAATTTTCACAAAAGGAAAGAGAATGGAATCTGAAGACTATAGTCTAAGTTAGTGATTGACTGGTAAATTGCAGTGAATGAATTCCTGGTAAAATTCTAGAACATTATTAAAGTGATGATTAGTGGATATCTAGAAAAAAAAGAAGCCATCAGATCTCAATGACTTCATCAGAACAACTATTATTTCCCTTTTTGAATGATACCAAATTAATATATATAAGGTATATTACAACAGATATTATTAACCTATATTTTAGCAAATAATTTCATAATCTTTAACACTACCTTTGTTGGAAAGATCTGGCCTAGACAATGGCACATTAGGTAAATCTAGTACTAGTTAAATGGTAAAACGCAAAGAGTAGTTAAGAGTGATTCAGTGTCAGCTCAGAAGCATGATTCCCATAGAATTCCAACTTAACCCTACTTGGTTGATATTTTTAACAATGAATTAAAATATCAAGAAAGTAAATATAGACATAGCATATATTAGATTTTTTTTTCAAGAAAATGGGGTTAAATGATCTGCTCAAAGTTATACATCTAGGTAATTATTAAGTGACTGAGGTCAAATTTGAACTCAGGTCTTCCTGACTACAGGACTGGTGCTCTGTCCACTGCACCACCCAGCTGCTCTTATATATTGTATTTACTAGAGTGAACCTCAATATCAATCAATAGTGTGAAATGATTACCAAAAAATTGAATGCAATCTTGGACTGCATTAAGAGAGAACATAGTTTGTTAGTTCCACAGTAGTCTATCCTGAACAGACCACATTTGGAATATTATCTTTAGTTCTGGTTTCCATATTTTATGAAGTTGAATCAAGTCAATAAATATTTTTTAAGCACTCATGTTCCAGGAACTGTCTTAAATTCTAGGGTTATAAAGAAAGGTAAAAGATAGTCCCTGCCCTTAAGGAATTCCTAATCTAATGGAAGAAAGGGCATTCATAAGCTAAAAATTATCTGAAGAAAGGTAACTGGTATGGAAGAGGGTATGAAAGAACTGGGGAGTGATTAGCCTAAAGAAGACTCAAAGAAGATATGATAAATAGCTTCAAGTATTGGAAAGGGTCATCTTATGGATGCTTGACCTCAGAACTAGGACTAATGAATGGAAGTAGAAAAAAATGAAATTTAGGTTTGATTTTAGGAAATAGTTTCTAACAACTGTTGTTGTTGTGTTATTTTTCAGTTACGTCTAACTCTGTGACCCCATTTGGGTTTTCTTGGCAAATATATTGGAGTGGTTTGCCATTTCCTTCTCCAGTTCATTTTATAGATGAGAACTCAAGGCAGATAGGCTTCAGTGACTTGACCAGGATTATACAGTTAGTGAGTGTTTGATGACAGATTTGAACTGATAAAGAAGAGTCTTTCTGACTCCAGACCTGGTCCTCTATCCACTGTGCTACCTAGCTGCCCTCCTAAAATTAAGAAATATTCAAAAGTCAAATAGGCTGCTAGTAGATATCTCCTTGATATTTGTCTTCAAAAGAAGGGTTTATCTGATGTGTCATATAGAAGAATCCCCCAAATATTGAACCTATGACCACTGAGATCCCTTGAAATCTAAAATGTGACTCAATGAGTAGGAGGTAAGGAAGTTGGACAAGTATTGTGGAGGGATTTTTCTAGAAATTTCACTATGAAAGGAAAAAAGGAATATGGCAAAATATCTTCAGAAGAGTCAATGAAGAGGTTTTTTTAAGGATAGAGCAAGACCTGAGCATTTTTTTTAGGTATCCAGCAAGAAATAGGTTAGAATAAACAGACAGTGAAATCTTGTCTTTGCTGTGCTTCTCAGTCAATTATCTAACTCTAAAGATATGATTTTAGATGTGAATGCCCTATTTGCTTAAATTTATATTGTGGTTACCCTTAATACAAATAAAGTCTATTCTCAAAGATTTTATAGCTATTAGAAAAGATCTTCTCTTTCCCTCCTTATCCTTTGGACCAGAGGTATCAACCACTAGCAGGCTACATTGCAGTGCACAACACTCCCAAGTATTGTCCAAGCCAGATTAAAAGGCCATTGGGAAATATTTAACAAGATGAATTAAAAATACAATAATACAAAAATACAATATAGATAATATATATTTTTTCTAAATCATTATACAGCCCTCACACATTTATGTGGCTCCTCTTTTTATATTAGTTTGATACCATTATTTTTAACCTCTATCTTTCCTTGAGGCAGGTAGATGATAGAGTAGAGAGAGCACCAATTCAGGAGTCAGCAAGATGTGTGATGCTGGGCAAGTCAATGAACCCTGTGTGCCTCAGTTTCCTCATCTACAAGATGAACTAAAAAAGGAAATGACAAATCATTCCAGTATCTTTGCCTAGAAAACCCTAAATAGGGTCATGAAGAGTCTGAAGCAACTGAAAACAACTGAACAACAAAATTGCCCCAAGCAATAATTTCTTCTGGTTGTACTTGATCAAGTCCAATTGTTCTTGACTTTGTCTTAAGCATTATGTGAAGGATGGTTTAAACAGATTAATTGTGTCTGGAAAGTCTGAAAGAACAGGTAAATAGTATTCATATCTGCTATCTTTTATATTTTTTCTTTCTATTCAGTGAGTCTTTCAGAATCTTACATTGGGCCATTGGTACATTCAACCTGGGCAAGCTGATTGGAAGACTCAGTCTCAAAGATGGAAACAGAGGTGGTTGGGGGAGGGTTTAGGTCCCTGCATAGGGAGGTATGCTTTCCCTCCCCACCTTTTACCACTCTCCCACCTCACTCAGGATTTCTAGTGGCCAGAGATCAGTGGCGGCTGCTAGAATATCCATCGCTCCCTTCACCCTGGAGTCTACTTCAATTCTGCATTAGGATTCCCAACAAGTACTGTACCGGAGTCCTCAACAGCCACAGCAGGACTTTAGGAAAGAATGAGACAGATGAAGGCTCTGGAGTGGACATTCCAAAAAGCAACATGAAGACTGATGCACTTGCCAGCCAGAAAGGCTCTTCTCACTCTGATGGAGGTTCTTCAGAGCCCCCATATCTTCAGCCCCCCACTGTTGTTATCCCCTACAAACTGCTACATGGGTGGCTGCTAGAATTGTAAGTGAATTGAGAATGCTGAGGAACTCCTACAACACTATCAGGAGTGAAGACATTAAGACTTTTATCAAGGTGGAGATTCAGCTTTGAAAGAGGAAGAAAGACTTGAATAGAGTGCTTCTCTTTCCCTCAGTGAACAACCACCTTTAGTAATTTTTGTGTTTTCTTTTTCCAGGGGCCTTTGGATAAAAAGTGAGTAATACCTGGAAGTGTGTGCCCTCTGCTAACCTTATTTCTTTTTGAGAGTTCTTTCTTCAGACATCTAAAATTACCTTGATAACTTTCTAGTCTGACTATAGCTCTTCATTCTTAAATAATCACATAAACAGCATTACATAAATATTTAGCTATAATCTCTTCTGGGGAGTTTATAGACTAAAACTAATGCACTAATTAATACACCTTTGTAGTTTACTTAGACAATATAAATCAAGTCATGTACAAAACAACACAATATTGTTAAAAAGCATTATCTTAGTCTAAAATTAGAAATCAAAGGGATGTTCTTTAATTGGGGAATGTCAAAACAAGCTATGGAAAATGATTGTATTGGAATATTATTGTGCTTTAAGAAATGACAAACAGCTTTTGGTAGTAGTAGAGAACTGGAAATAAAAGGGATATTCATCAATTGGGGAATAGCTGAACAAATTGTGGCATATAAATGAGATGGGGTATTATGGTTGTGTAAGAAATCATTAAAAGGGGGCGGCTAGGTGGCGCAGTGGATAAAGCACTGGCCCTGGAGTCAGGAGTACCTGGGTTCAAATCTAGTCTCAGACACTTAATAATTACCTAGCTGTGTGGCCTTGGGCAAGCCACTTAACCCCATTGCCTTGCAAAAACCTAAAAACAAACAAACAACAACAAAAAGAAATCATGGACAGGTGGAACTCAGAAAAAACTGGAAAAACTTACTTGTATTGATACTGAGTAAAGAGAAAAGAACCAAGAGAACATCATACACATTAACAGCAACACTGTGTGATGATTAACTTTTAGAGACTTAGCTCCTCTTAGCAGTTCCATGATCAAGGACAATTCTAAAAGACTTGCGATGGAAAATGCCATCCACACCCAGAGGTAAAAACTATGGAGTCTGATTGCAGACCAAAGCTTATTATTTTCACTTTTTAAAACTTTTTTTTTATATCCAGCAACACCACTACAAAGTCTATATCCCAAAAAGATCACAAAAAAGGGTAAAAAATTCACATGTGCAAAGTATTTGTAGCAGCTCTCTTTGTAATGGCAAAGAATTGGAAATTGTAGGAAAGTCCATCAATTGGGGAATGTTTGAACAAACTGTGGCATACAAATGTGATGGAACACTATTGTTCTATAAGAAATCATGAGTGATGGGACTTCAGAATAGCCTGGAAAAAAACTTGCATGAACTGGTGCTAAGTGAGCAGAACCAGAAGAATGTTGCACACACTTATAGCTACATTGAATGGTGATCAGCTATGAAGATCGTGTTCATTTCAGTAGTTCAATAGTCAAAGACAATTCTAAAAGACTTGATAAAAAGAACATCCATATCCACTGAAGGCATTATAGAGTTTAAATGCAGACCAAAGCTTACTTCAATTTTTAAAAGTTATCTTATGCATTGTTTATTTTTCTCACTAATGTTTTTTTCCTGTTGTGATTTGATTCATCTTTCACATGATTAA
Source organism: Macrotis lagotis (assembly GCF_037893015.1). Taxonomy (NCBI): domain Eukaryota; kingdom Metazoa; phylum Chordata; class Mammalia; order Peramelemorphia; family Peramelidae; genus Macrotis; species Macrotis lagotis. The sequence goes on from NC_133661.1 coordinate 154,848,042, forward strand.
TATGGGTACCTTTTTAGCATGGTTATACATATATAGCCTATATTAGATTGCTTCCTATGGGGGAGGGAAGGGAAGAGGGGAGAAAAATATGAAACTCAAAACCTTGTAAAAAATTCTTGTTGAAAACTACGATTGAATGTAGTTGGAAAAACAGAAATAAAATATTATTTTTGAAAAAATTTATTTTATGTTTTTTCTTTATTATGCTTCCCCCTTTAGTTCTGCTTCTTCTTTTACAAGATGATTAATATGGAAATATGTCAAACATGATCATACATGTATAACTTGTAACTTGCTGTCAAGGGAAGGAGAGAGGAAATGGAGAGAAAGCTTACAAAAAGATGAATGTTGAAAACTATCTTTGCATATAATTGGAAAAATAACATTTAAAAGAAAGAAATGACTAGAGGATTATTTCAGAAAAACCCAGGAAAAACTCACAGGGCTGATTCTGAGTGTAGCAGAACCAGGAGAACACTGTACACAGTTACAGCAATGTAGTGTGATGCTCAATTATGACAGACTAAGCTCTTCTCAGCAATACAGTGATCTAAAATAACCCTGAAAGACTAACCCCCATCTAGCTCCAGAGAAAGAGCTGATAATGATTGAATACAAACCAAAGCATGCTATTTTTCACTTTTTCATTTTTTTCTTTTATTTGTCTTCTTATACAAAATGTCTAATATAGAAATAATTTACATATTTGCTCAAGTATAAGCTACATCTGATTACCATCACAGGAAAGGAAGTAGGGAGAGATAGACTTTGAAACTCAAAACTTTAAATAATATGTTAAAAAAAAAAAGATAACACCAAAAAAACCAAGTCAAAGCAAACAAAAAAAAAACCAAAACCCAAGTAAAAATTTTGTTCTTCTTTCATTTTCCTATAATTTAAAAGAAAAAATGGAAGAGAGATTGGGAAACAGGAAGAGAAAAGAGTCAGAAGATACAGAAGAGAAAAATGTCTAAGTAAGTGATGAGCTTTTTTTTCCCCAAGCACAGAAATGTTCATTTTCTCAATATTCTCAGTATATTTCAGAAAGAAACAGTTCTATTTCTCTAATTTTTGGTGGCTCATCCAGTTTATGACTTATCTAGGTCATTTATTGCCATTTAGCTTACTTCCTTCTATTTCCCTAGCTTTTTATTCTTTTCACGAGAATACTGCAAGAAAAGGTTCATGACTATTCTATTTGTTATTGTTGTTCAGTTGTATCTTACTCTTCCTGACTCCATTTGGGGTTTTCTTGGCAAAGATACTGAACTAATTTGCCTTTTCTTTCTCCAACCCATTTTACAGGTGAGGGAAGTGAGGCAAATAGGGATCAGTGACTTGCTCAGGGACATACAGCTAGTAAGTGTCTGAGATCAGATTTGAAATTCCCGATTCCTGATTCCAAGCTGAGCACTCACCACTGTGCTATTTAGCTGCCCAAGCTATTAGAATTATGGAATGAAATGATTGGAAGGAACTTGAATTTTATTAATCACTTGACTGAATGAAAGCCACTTGCAGCCCTTAAAATCCAGATTTTCCCCATTCTCAGGTTAGCCAGACTTTGCAATATATCACATCACCCCTCCAACTGCAATAGGATGAGTTCAACTGACTCACCAATGTAGTCCTTCATAACTTGGGGGTAGTCCCCAGCATAAATGGGATTTGCAAACCAGCCGAGACAGAATTGCATGTATCTTTCAGCAGCTTCAATGTCCTTTGGATTAGTGATGTCCACAGGCTCTCCCCAGTTGCAAGTTAATGAAATTCCTACCAGTCCTTTGGGAAAAAGGGAGAAAATCAAGTAATGTGATCCCTAGCAGAGCCTATGTTTGTTTCAATTCTATTTGCTGATTGTAAATGCTTGAGGCTCACCTTGTTGTGTTTTGCGCCAGGCTTTGTTGTATGAGTGCCAGACCTTTGCATGGGACTAGAAAGAAAAGAACACATTCTTATAATGCCTCTTACTAGTTTGGGCCAAGGACCCAAATATCTGTCATAAATATCTGTGCATATACCCTAACACTTTCTTTTCACATAGTAGGTATTTAATAAATGATTGAAAAGATGTTGTTCTTCCTAGAAAACCTATTCTATATAGCCTCATCTTTTCCCTGCTTTTTACATCTGGATCATCCCATCATTCAATGTCAAGCTGTATTAGTCCAAGGTCAAGTTCTAGCAAGTGACTAAGTGGCACAATGAATAGAGCACTGGAGTTGGAGTTTAGCAGAGCTGAGCTCAAATCCAACCTCAGACACTAGCTGAGACAAATCACTTAATCTCTGTCTCAGTTACCTCAACTGTACTATTAGGATAATAGTTCTTACCTCCCAGGGGTTGTTGCAAGGGGGGAAATATAAGTTAATATTGACTTGAAGTACACTATAAAGGTTACCTGTTCTAATCTAGCCTCTGTGATTCCTTTCTCTGCATATTATATACAGTCTACCATCTCCCAATTCTAAATTCTAAATCATCCACAGTAATGGAGATAAATCACAGGGTTATAATCCATGCCATCAGACAATCCAAAAAGTGCCTATATTTGGCTTTGCAGTGCTTCATGGAATTTGCAGTATATTTATCTTTTTGGCTATGTTTCTCTTGGGCTAAAATTAAATGAAAATATATTATCTGAGAATATAGACTGGGTGGTATCAAGCTGAGTGATAAGAGAAGTCAGTTCAGGATTAAGAATTCATTGCAGATAATTATAAAATGACTAATCTATAAATGGATAATAAGGTTGCCTGAATTTTTTACTAAATATTATAGTAAAGAAAGTGATCTATTAGTTCATCCGGAAAATCAATGATTTGAAAAATATGTATGCCTCTAAGACATAAGGTAAGTAGGTATTTGCCTAACCCTGCCACTTGTTCCCTTGCTCTCTATCCCTTTCCATCTCCTCTAGGTCCACTGATCATTTCTTTTTCTCCTAATCTCATTCTTTTGCTTCATCAATCTCTCCCACTATGCTAGATTTTTGCCTACTTCCTATAAATATACTCATTTGTTAAAAGGGAAAACAAAAAAATCATGTTTGCTTTGGCTCTCCCCTCAAAGTATCATCTTAAATCTCTTCCCCTTTACTGCTAAATGTATTGCCATCATTGTTTTCTGATTGTTTTCTTCCATGTCTGATCTATTCTCTGGTCCATTAACCCCCTCTTGCCTTTAAATGTGTGCCCTACAAGGTTTTGTCCTCAATTCTTTTTTGTCTTTACACTCTTTCTCCTGTCATTCCTTTCCTTTTCTATGCTTTTAGCTATTTCCTCTGCAAAATACTCACAGATTTATATATCCAGTCCTAGACTATTTTATGAGCTCCTATATTTTTGGACATTTTCAGATATAATTATGACATTTCAGATTCAACATGTTCAAGAAGAATTTAACTTTCCCTAAACTTGTTCTAACATCCCTGTTTTTGATGATGACACCATAATTTTCCAGTTACCTAAACTGGAAAATTTGGAGTCAATTTTGTCTCTATTTTGTCTCATCTCCCACTTCTTACCAAATCTATCCCTTGCCAAAATCACATTAGACCATATATCTTATATCCATCTTCTCTCCACTCACTGACATCTAATTCAGGTCCTCATTAACTCTTTTTTGAATTAATGTAATGGGCTCCCAAATGGTTTCTCAGCTTGTATTCTACCACAAACCACCAAAATATATATATTTTAAATTTACAAATCTGACCAAGTTGCATCCTTTTCTCCAACTTCAGTAGATCCTTATTGTCTATTGGTTAAAGCCCCCTCCAACCTGACAGCAACCTTTCTTTCTAGTAATGCAGAAGATAAGTATAACTATAGAGAACAAAAGTATGAGGTAAAGAAATACAAAGTTTTGGGAAGAAGGCCCCTGGTGAACAAGGGTGAAGAAGTGTTTTCCAGTGATGACTTTGACCTAGTCATGTAAATACAAATGTCTTATTAAAGGAAAAATATGTATATTCATTAATCGATGACATACCTTGTTGCTAGTTAAAGGTTTCATGTGGGTACTTATTGTATCTTCAACTAGCTGCCATGTTTTTAGAGACATCCTTATTTTTTTGTCTATGACATCTATCTACCACCATGAATTTGTAGTGACAGCTCATAAATATTTGTTTAATCAACATACATATACCAATGGATCATTATTTAACATGTTTAAGTAATATATGAGGGTTAGATCTGAAATAAAAGGCATTGAAGATGCAAGAACCCTGAATGTACTTCAGCTTTGAGAAATCATCTCCCTCCCTCAGCCTTAGTCAACAGACCAATGAAAATTTTACTCTTTTATTTTTACCTTAATGATATGATGTGCTGCTATGTATGCCCCAGTACCTCTGAGCTTCAGTCCAGGGGCATGTCGTCCTGTCTCATAGCCTTCCTTTGCAATTGACTAAAACAAGGAGGGGAATATGAGTTAGTGGGAAAATAGCTGTGAAAATCAGTTAAAAAAAAGTGTTATATGGAATGATCTCTAGGAGGAGTGAGACAAAGGAATACTTGATGGAATCTAGGCAATATAAAAACATTTTTTAAAAAGAGTAGGGTCCATAGGTCTGAAAGATAATTTGACTTACCCAAGGGTCACTGAAAGTTATCCAGTGCTTCACCTGGTCTCCAAACTTTTCAAAGCATAGATTGGCATAATCATTGAAGTAGGTAACCATGCTTACATTTTGCCAACCTCCGAATTTGACTTGAAGCATCTAGATGCATAGGAAGGGAGAGAGAATACATCTCTGAGGACACTGTGATGAAAGACATTTGGAAGCCAGTTGAGAAAGAAAGGGAAGGGAAGGAAAAGAAAAGTTCATTAAGACTTATTATGTGCCAAGAACTCTGCTCAGCACTTTATAATTATTAAGTCATTTAATCCTTACAACAACTTTGAGAGGAAGGTACAATTATGTTATCCATTTTAGTTGAGGAGACGAGGCAGACAGAGGTTAATTAATTTGCTCAAGAGTATGCAGTTGGCAAGTATCTGAGGCCAGATTTGATTCCAGGCCCTGTGCTCTATTCACTTGCCATTGTGGATGGCCTTTCCCATTTTGTGGCAACCCCATTCCCCTAAAAAAAATCTTTTTGATTTTTGATTGATACAACTGAATCTTTCATCCAAATAAAGAAAGATTCTTATGGAGTCTTGTTAAAGGTGTATGATATGAGCAAAAAGCTTCACTGGTACTAGAGAAATGGCTTAAAAATATAAAAGGAATAAAATAATTAGGAGAGAAGCCTACTAGATAAGGATAGATAAAGCTAGATTAAAAAAGGAAGGGAGAAATGAGATTAGAAAAGAATTGGAGAAAGTGAAGCCAAGATGGCAGCATGAAGGCAGCATTTCCTGGGAACTCCTTCTCCCCAAAACTCCAAAAGCCATCAAATTATGACTCTAGCCAAAATTTAGAGGGGCAGAACCCACAGAAAGACTGAACGATACATTTTCCCAGTCCAAGATAATTTAGAAGTTCCACAGGACAGGTGTGTTTCACCAGCATCAGGAGTTGGAAAAAGCCCCAGGCACAGGGCATCCCCAGAACATCTTGAAGGGGCAGGGAGAGAATTCTGCTACACCAGAATGAATGTGGAGTGAGGAGCTCCAGCTGCAGAAACTGCAGCGAGAATCCGAAGAAACCAGCTTACACCTCCAGAGCACAGCCCACAGATGGTAAGGGGGTTGGGAAGACTGCAGAAATTTCTCTGCTTTCCCTGGGGGCAGGACTTGCTGTTTGCCCACACTCAGATCCAGGTTGCAGTTTGGGCTTCTATACTAAGAGAGCCCAGCAGGACCCCTCCTTACAGCTCCAGGGAAGAGGGGAGTGCTGTGGTCATCTACATATCAAAGCACAGGCAAGACAGCATAAGACCTTAGAGGAATAAAGGTCCCAGTGGGGTGTCCCCCCCAAGAAAGCCCAAAGCCTTGGAAGTGCTGTAAATTAGCCTTGCACTGAGGAAATGAGTAAATAACAGAAAAAGAAGAATCGGACCATAGAGAATTACTTTAGTACCATGGAAGATCAAAAAACATACTCAGATGACAACAAAATCAAAGCTTCCATATCTAAAACATCCAAGAGAAATAGAAAATGGGCTCAGACTATGGATGAGCTCAAAAAGACTTTGAAAAGCAATTAAGGGAGGTGGAGGAAAAATTGGGAGGAGAAATGAGAGCGATGCAGAAAAATCATGAAAACCATATCAACAGCTTGGTGAAAGAAATACAAAAAATTACTGGAGAAAATAATATGTTAAAAACCAAGTTAGACCTAATGGAAAAAGCAAAACAAAAGGCAAATGAGGAGAAGAATGCCTTAAAAAGCAGAATTGGCCAGCTGGAAAAGAAGATAAAAAAGCTGAAGAAAATAACTCCTTCAAATGCAGAATGGAGCTAAAGGAAGCTGATGACTGCAATAAATCAGGAAGAAATAAAACTTCCAAAAAAAAGCCAAAAATTAGAAGAAAATGTGGAATATCTCATTGGAAAAACAACTGACCTTGACAACAGATCCAGAAGAAATAATTTAAAAATTATTGGGCTGGCTGAAAGCCACGATCAAGGATCAAGAAAAGAGTCTAGACTTCATTTTTCAAGAAATAATACAGCAAAATTTCCCTGAGATCCTAGAAACAGATGGTAAAATAGAAATTGAGGGAATTCACTGGTCACCTCCTGAAAGAGATCCCAAAAGAAAAACTTCCAGGAATATTATAGCCAAATTCCAAAACTCCCAAAGCAAAGGGAGTTTGGATCTTTGATCCAAATCAAATCAAGATCCAAGATCAAATAAAAAGAGTTTAAATAAAAGAGAAAATTCTAAAAGCTTCCAGAAACAAACAATTCAACTACTGAGTCTCCATGGTCAGGATTACACAGGATCTGGCAGCATCTACATTAAGGGCTCATAAGGACTGGAATATGATATTCTGGAAGGCAAAAGATCTTGGTTTACAAGCTGAGAATCAGCTACCCAGCAAAACTGAACATCCTCTTTCAGGGGAAAAGATAGACTTTCAATGAAACAGGGGAACTTTCAAACTTTCCTATTGAAACAACCAGAGCTGAACAGAAAGTTTGATCTCCAGGTACGGGACTCTGGTGAACCATAGAGGGGGTGGATGAGAAGGACTAACTATGAGGAACTTAATGATATTGAACTGTTTGTATTCCTGCATGGGAAGAAGATACTGATAGCTCATATGAACTTTTTCATTTATAAGAGCTGTTAGAAGGAGCATATATAGATAGGACATAGGAAGGAGTGGAATATAATGGTATGATGTGGGATAGAGTCAATGGGTGATGGGGGAAAGTACTGGGAGGAAGGAAAAGGAGATGAAGAAGAAGCTGAGAGACTTCACATAAGAGTCAAGAAAAGGCTTTTTCAATGGAGTGGAAAGGGGGGGGGGAGGCAAGGTGAAATGAGGGAGTCTTTATTCAAATCAGAAATGGCTCAGAGATGGGGTGGCTAGGTGGTGCAGTGGATAAAACACCAGCCCTGGAGTCATGAGTACCTGGGTTCAAATCCTGTCTCAGACACTTAATAATTACCTAGCTGTGTGGCCTTGGGCAAGCCACTTAACCCCATTTGCCTTGCAAAAACCTAAAAAAAAAAATGGCTCAGAAAGGAAATAACATACACACTTAATAGGGTATAGAAATCTATCTTACCCTAGAGAAAAATGAGAAGAAAGGGATTGGATAAGGGGGAATGGGGTGAGGGAAGGGGGCAATAGGTGATAGAAGAGAGGGAAGATTGAGGGAGAGGGTACTCAGATACAACACATTTTTGGACAGGGCCAGGATGAAAGGAGGGAGAGAGAGAGAGAGAGAGAGAGAGAGAGAGAGAGAGAGAGAGAGAGAGAGAGAGAGAATAGAATAAATGAGAGTGGGGAGGAATAGAATGGAGGGAAATACAGCTAGTAATAGCAACTGTGGGAAAAATATTGAAGCAACTTCTCTAGTGGACATATGATAAAGAAAGCTACTCACCCCAGAGACAGAGTCATTGAAATCTGAATACAGACTGAAGTACATTTTCTCTCTCTCTCTCTCTCTCTCTCTCTCTCTCATTATTCTTGAGGTTTCTAATCTTGGGGGGAGGGGGTTTATGTTTATTCTTATAACAATTATTGTAATAATAATAATAACAAATTAAAGTTCACTTGCTACTGCCTTAAAAAAAAAGAAAATTTAAAAAAAGAAAGAATTGGAGGTTATTATTTCCATAAAGAACTAGTCCTCCATTTAAATTCTCAGAGTTTTACTCCAGGTTTCTGCATGGTACAGAGGTGAGCCAGTTCTCAAATGTTGGTAAGTCAAACCTTAGAACAGTGCTGCTCAAGGCCCAATCTAGCTAAATTTGGAGAGGTTTTTCACCAGAATGCATATAAAAATAATGAATTTTTGTTGATATTTTGACATTGAATTAGGGTCTTCCTATACAATCACACATTTGTTACAAGAGTTTTCTTTCTTATTTATTCCAAATAGTTTTAGAAAGACAAAGGAGAAGAGAAAATGAAGGCTTGTTCAGTGGGAAAAAAAAAAGTTTTGAAAATACTGTGAACACTCATCTTGTTCATTCCTCAAGTTCCCTTTGAGCTCTTGTATTCTATATTATCAATTTATAAATGAAGAATGAGGTGCAGAGAAATAAAGTGACTAGTTAGTAAACTACTTATCATACTATATCAATACAAAAAATAATGAAGCCCCTTCTTCAGTCCATTTTGTTTCAAGTGAATATGATTCAGGCACAGAGAAATATTGTAATCATATATATAGGAAACAAAGTTTTGTTATCTTTTCTGTACTGTTAAAAGTGTTTCCTTTTTATCTTTTTTTTGAACTTCATTCCTAGCAAACAGGAATGTTCTTGTGAATTAATTCTAAGTTGCCTTGAATGACCTTGGTTATGCATTTGCCTGTGGATCAGGCAAATTATGCCGGCTTGTTTGTCCTTCATTCTAGAAGAGGACCATGGCATCAGGGAGGTGATGACATAACAAGCACATAAACTGGATTTGAGTGAAGTGGTGCTTTGCTAAATCACCAGCCTCACTTTCTCCTTCAGAATCATTTGGAGCCAAAGGCCAGATATAAATCAGAATGACTGGAGATAATGACCCTGGATGTAAGGCAACCAGGATTAAGTGACTTGCCCAAGGTTACACAACTAAGTAAGCATCAAGTGTTGGAGGCCAGATATGAACTTCAGCCCTTCTGGCCTCAAGACCAGTGCTCTATCAACTAGGTCACCTAGCTGCTCTTAAGGTCAATGTTAAACCAGATAAAACCCCCCTCCTATAGTAACCCTTCCAATCCCAGTTGTTAGCCCCTCCCAAAACCTAGTGGGGCATTTAAGGAGAGGCTGGTGCAAGTCTTGCTCTCTTGCCTTTCCTACTGTACTTGATCAGGCAGCTGGTCTGCCTGGTTTAAACTACTTTGCATATCTGGAATTATGGCCAAAGGGCAATAAAAGTGTGCATTGCCTTTGATCCAGCAATACCACTACTGGGACTATACCCTGAAGAGATCATGAAAAGGGTAAAAACATCACTTGTACAAAAATATTCATAGCAGCCCTGTTTGTGGTAGCAAAGAATTGGAAATCAGTGAATGTCCATCAATTGGAGAATGACTGAACAAACTGGGGTATATGTATCTTATGGAACACTATTATTCTTTTTTTAATTTATTTTTATTAAAGATATTTGAGTTTTACAATTTCCCCCCCCCAATCTTACTTCCCTCCCCTCACCCCCCAACGGAAAGCAATCTGTCAGTCTTTACTTTGTTTCCATGTTGTACCTTGATCCAAATTGGGTGTGATGAGAGAGAAATCATATTCTTAAAGAAGAGACAAGAAGTCTAAGAGGTAACAAGATCAGACAATAAGATATCTGTTTTTTTTTTCTAAATTAAAGGGAATAGTCCTTGAACTTTGTTCAAACTCCACAGCTCCTTATCTGGATACAGATGGCACTCTCCTTTGCAGACAGCCCAAAATTGTTCCGGATTGTTGCATGATGGAATGAGCAAGTCCTTCAAGGTTGATCATCACTCCCATGTTGCTGTTAGGGTGTACAGTGTTTTTCTGGTTCTGCTCATCTCACTCAGCATCAATTCATGCAAATCCCTCCAGGCTTCCCTGAAATCCTGTCCCTCCTGGTTTCTAATAGAACAATAGGGAACACTATTATTTTTTTAGAAACCAAGAGGGATGGGATTTCAGAGAAGCTTGGAAAAACTTGCATGAACTAATATTGGGGGAGAAGAGCAGAACCAGAACATTGTATACCCTAACAACAACATGGAGGTGATGATCAACTTTAATGGACTTGTTCATTCCATCAATGCAATAATAAGAGACAATTTTAGAGTACCTGTGATGGAGAATACCACCTATATACAGAGAAAGAATTGTGGAGTTTAAATAAAGAACAAAGTCTATTACCTTCAATTTTTTTAAAAGTGTATTATATAAACATAATTTTGCTATCTCTAATATTTTATTTTCTTCTCAAGGATGTGATTTCTCTCTCAACACATTTAATTTTGATTAATGTATAGCATGAAACAATGTAAAGATTATCAAACTGCCTTCTGTGGGGGGATGGGAGGAGGGAAGAGAGGGTGGGAGAAAAATTGTAAAATTCAAAACCTTACAAAAATGATTGGTAGAAACTACTATTATATGCAATTGGAAAACTAATAAAATATATATTTTTTAGGTTTTTGCAAGGCAATGGGGTTAAGTAGCTTGCCAAAGGTCACACAGCTAGGTAATTATTAAGTGTCTGAGGCTGGATTTGAACTTAGGTATTCCTGACTCCAGGGCCGGTGCTCTATCCACTGCACCACTTAGCCACCCCTTAACTTTCTTTTAGATGCTCAACTGACTAGCTTTCACTACTATTTTTCTATTACTTGTTTGTTGTAACTTTATCTAATAAATTAGCTTTTTCTTTTTACACCGTATCAATGCATCATCTGTCAAAAACCTGCCATCAAGTTTACATGATCTACTTTGCATGCACATTAAATAAAATGACAATATGCAATTCTGTCATACTCCTTTTCCAACTTTAAACCAATCAGCTGTTCAGGGTTTAGTATTCTTGCTTCATGGCCCTCATAAACATTGTGCTGAAGACAAGTGGAAAAAAAAAAGGTTTGCTATTGCTCTCTAAGGACTTGTCACAATTTGTTGCAAATAATAACAGGCCCAGAGCTATAATGCAGAAGTAGAGTTTTCCTCTGGAACTCCCTTGATTTCTCAACAATTCTGCACCACCTAGCCGCCCCTCCCTGAACAATCTTAAGCATCTCTAATGTTCTTGAAGAGCTCTCTTGTCTTTCCCACTCTATTATTTTCTTTTGCTTTTTTTTGAAATTCTCATTTAAGCCTCTATCTCTTGATCCAGTTGAGTATATTTTTTCCTTTTTTCCTTTCTCTTTTCTTTTCTTTCTTAGTTATTTTCCAGGGTCACATCAGATAGCCCTATTTCTTTCTTGTTCTTTTTCTTTGGAAAGTTTCCTGTACAGTTCTGTGAACCTCTGTCCATATTCTTCAGGAAAATCTGTTCAGTTAAATTCATATACTTATTAATATGCACATTCTTATTCTTATTCATAAGAGATATTTAGGTCATATATAATTGGTGTTACAGTTTCTCCAACTTATAGAACATAGTCATGGAAAGATTCTGGGAATAATATCTTTTGAAGGTTAGTACAATTTTGTGAACTTATTAAATATCATTCTTTCAGTTATCAGTTGACTATATCAATTCTGCTCAAGAAAGTAATCCCATTTTGAATCAAAGCCAGTGGCTACTGAAACTAAGGTGACTCAGAGGTTTGAATTCATATATGATCATCTAGTATAGTTTTATAATTTTTATTATCAGTGATCAATCAGAGAATAATCACTTCTATTTGAGAAATAAACTTCAAAATAACACCAAAAAAGAAAAACCTGCCATCAGTTTGAAGACATCAACTCCTACAAAATAACCTTTTCTTATCCTTTCTTATCTCCATTTTTTTCTCTTTGTATCTTGTTTGTATATAGTTGTTTGCATGCATGTTTCTTGAGGAAAGGAGTTTTTTGCCTTTCTTTGTATTCTCAGAGCTTAGCACAATCTCTAGCACATAGTAGGTGCTTAAAATTTTTTTGTCTTTATCACCAGAGCTATTTAAACCAAAATTGCCTTTTTTACTATATAACTATGTGTTCACACACATAGCTACATAGACACATTATTTTATATATATATATATATATATATATATACATGCATATGCAGATATATTTATTTTAAATTAGAACCCATAATTTCAGCCATGTAGGGAGCTCTAAGTAGAAATTTCCTCTACCATGTGCAGGTGGACAACTTCACTCTGTAACTTACAGTGTTAGAGAAAAGGCTGGGAAGAGGAAAGATTAAGTAATTTGCTCACATCTATATATATTATTGGCACATACAACAAAAATATTTATATGTAGGGTGATCCAAAAGTCTTCATACCATTTTAAGCTTTTAATAACAGAAAACAAATAATAAATAAAATAGTAACAAGCCCTTAGACTTTTGGGACATCTTGATCACATACATTATATACATAATCATAGATATCATTTTCTGTTCTTCTAAGATCCATGGACCAAATATTAATGCAAAGATCTCTTTCAACCCACCATTCAGGAAGAAAACAGACTTTTCTCTTGCCTCCTTGTCCATTTAGGTTCTGATTCTACACCCCCTCCCCTATCATCCCCTGGACCTGTGGAAGATCCCAGTGGTAGAGGGTCACAATAGGTGTGATGTCATTTTCCAAAAGTGTGTTAATGAAATCACTGTAGAACTTGATGCCTTTGCTGTTCACATAATCTGCTGTAAAGAGAAAAGGAAGCATGTTATTCATGGCATCGGGACCTAAAGCTTCCTGTTCTTTTCCTGAATAAGATCTGAGAGAGTTAAAAATCTTGATTAAACTACTGGTATTCCTAGTTAAAATGTGGTTTCCACCCTTAATTCATTTCCTTAATAAAAGCTTTTATCCTTGACCTAATCTATCTTCAAATAGGGAAGTCTGAAAAAGATTTTAACAGAAAAATATTATTTCTTAATATTGTCATCTCTCCCCCCGCAATCTAAAGAAATCTTTAGTAAAAAAAGGAGTTTTAAAATAGAGGCAACAGAATGGTATAGGGTATATAAAGCTACTGAAACTGGAGTCAGGTCCTCTTTGGAAAATGAAGGACCAACATCTAAGAGTAGTGTCCCTTTTTTTCCTCTATTTCCTAAAGCTAAAATCTATCCCTTCACTTAGAAAGGAAAAATATGGATCATTGGGAGTAAAACCTTGTCAGTTCTTGAAGGGAGACCAGGTAGGAATTGAATAGTTATTATTGTTTTGGAATTTAAGATAAAATTATATTTTAATTATTATGATCTTTTCCTCATTCAAAATTCCCATAAATGTCATCTCAAATCATCTTGGGATAGAGAAGTAAATCTTTGAACTTGAAAGAACTATGCCAATTTAGACATCTCTCTAAGTTAGAAATATTTTGATATTAGGTAAGTAATGAACTAAGTAAAATTTTTTTCTGACAGACTTGTGCCTTTGAATACAGAGAAGAGTATTTGCTTTGACAGAATGAATAGTTAAACATTTCCAACAGAAGATATACAAAATAGATGATAGTTTCCTTTTCCCTCTACCTTAATAATGGACAGCTGAGTTCCAAAACAGTCTGATCTCTGAAAATATTGCACCTAGCCTTTTCCCAAATTTCTTACCTCTTGTGATACTTTTTTATTTACTTAGGAATTTTCAAGTGTTTCTATTTTTATTAAACATTCCATTTATCTGTAACCTGAGCTACAAAAGAAACCAAATGAAACTTAACAATTATTACTTTTAGCTAAGTAAAATTTGTAAGTTGCTTGTCAGCCAAAGTAGAAAACTTCACCAATAGTCTCCTCTATTGCATCTGTGAATAAACAAGTAAAGGTGTATGTTAAACAAGCATTTTGATTATATGCTCTTGTTACCTTTTGGTCTTATTAGGGATTGCAGTCTAATGAAGGCACAGTTTCATTGGGAAATGTTCTGCTCCACTTACCTTTAACCCCTGTAGGTATCAACCGAGGCCAGGATATAGAAAGTCGATAATGACTAACATTCAGCTCTTTCAGTAACTTGATATCATCCTGTAAAAAGAAGAGGAAAGGATACTGAGGTAGGGAAATGAGAAAAAAAAATTATAATTTCATCTATTAAGCACAAAAGAAAGAGACCAAAAGCCTTAGGTAGTTGAAAATGAAACAGCTAATAGTGGAGGTCTTGAGGTTTGGTTACAAGTTTTCACACTGATAGATATGGGACCTTTAGTAGTCCCTATGATTGCCTTGTCTATAAAAATCATTCATTATGACATGGAATGTCAGAGCTAGAAGAAACCTATGATTTTATTTCTTTTAATTCCTTTCTGTTAGATAAGAAAACCGAACTTGAGAGATTATTACTAACCCAAGCCTAGAGCTGAAACCAGAATTAGAACTCATGTCTCTTTAATTCCTAGTGATTTTATACTCCACACACAAATGTGGGACTTTTGTGTGTTTGTATGGAGGGAGTAGATTGCTCACAGCCAATATGTGATAGGGATTGGAATTGGTTTTAGAACATCTTGGATGAGAAATCTTAGCGTCAGAGAGACTGGTTTGCTTAGTCACATAACTCGAAAATGGCAAAGCTAGGTAGGGTTCACATTCAAGACATCTGACTGAAAGTCTAGTTATTCCTCTACCCCCCTTTTTCTGTTTTCAGCATCCCTCCTTTCCATCTCTTCTCTGAGAACCCTATACTCACTTTGATTTTGTAGTAGCTTTCACAAGATGAGTCAGCAGTCTGGTTCATGAAAACCCTCCCCTTTTGTTGATGAGTAAAGCTGTCCCAGATGCTTGGGCCTTTCCCATCTTGGTCCCAGGCCCCTTCTGTCTGGTAGGCTGAACTTCCGACACCCCATGAGAAGCCTACAAACAACAGCCTCTGAGCTAAAATACTTCATCCAAAGAAAGTTGGATCAGATCTCTGCTAATTCCTCACATTGAGCCTATGCTCCATTCATTACCTTCCAAGTAGTCTGCCCTTGCTAGGGTAAGTAGGGATGGACGGACAACTCATTTCTGGAGATGCCTGACTCCTGAGGTAGACGGCTAAAGGTTTCTCACTGAAGCTGCATTATTAACATTTTCTGCATCACTTTCTTAAGTTCAGACATTCAACAAAATAGTTCCTGAATTGTTGTTTGCCAATTTCTGTGGTGTAAAAAGGTCACCCCAAATAATTAATTTGGTCTCCTAAGTCAGTAAGAGCTGACTCCAGGATATCACTGATTGTCCCTCCCCTCCCCAGTTTTCATAAATGGAATATGTAGTAAACCACAAGAGACAAGGGGACTCACCAGGGGGGAAAGTTCCATAGCAGAAAGAGGCATCACTCCAAGGGAGCTCTCTGTCTGCCCATAGCCCAGGAACTAGAAGCAGCTGGCAGCAGAGGCTAAAGAAGGCTGTTGTTTTTGTGGTGTCCACTGGCCAGCCCTTCTCCAGACACCTAGGAAAAAACTAGCTTCATAGTTATGGGAAGGAATAGAAAGATATCAATAACAGTTCATATTTATGGAGAGAGAAGAGCAGAGACATAATATATAATTTATTATGTCACTTTTCTCTCTGACTTCCTAGTCAAAACACTCATCCTTTATCTTCATTTCCCTATACTTGTCTTCCTCAGACTTATATTTGTTTTCTCAGAGCTTAACAGAATTTCTGGTAAATAATAAGAATAATGAATATTCATTCATTCAAGTTTTACAAAGTAGCCTGCATGTATTTTCTCATTTGATCCTCTTTGCAACCCTGGGAGGTAGATAGTTCAGGTATTTTCTTCATTTTAGAGATGAGGAAAGAGAGTCTTAGAAATTTGAAGGGACATGCCAAAGGTCACTCAACTAATAGAAAAAGGCAGAATCAAGATTTGGATGGAAGCCTTCTGGTTTTAAATTTCATGTTCATTCCTTTCCTCTCAGCTATGCCTCTAAGTAAGAAGGAATAATGTGGTGTGTTTATTTAACTGGAGAAGAGGATACAGGTGGGAGCAGCTGTTCTAAGGAGAGATCAAGATGACAGGTATTCATGCTTCAGAGCGACTAGTTAGAGGTAAAAAAGAAATTTCTTTTTGTTTTTTTTGCAAGGCAGCGGGGTTAAGTGGCTTGCCCAAGACTACATGGCTAGGTAATTATTAAGTGTCTGAGGTCAGATTTGAACTCAGGTACTCCTGACTACAAGGCCAGTGCTCTATCCACTGTGCCACTTAGCTGCCCAAGAAAGAAATTTCTAATGTTAAGCACTAAAACAGATGCTTTAGAAAAGTTATGTGAAAAATGTTTATGGCAGCTCTTTTTGTAGTGGCAAAGAATTGGAAATTGAGGGGCTGACCATTAATTAGGGAATGGTTAAACAAATGTGGTATATGAATGTGATAGAGTACTATTGTTCTGTAAGAAATCAAGAGGGGTGGGACTTTAGAAAAGCCTGAACTAATTTATGAACTAAAATTGAGTGAAGTGAGCAGGACCAGAAGAACACTGTATACATTAACTGCAACATTGTGTGATGATTAATTATGATGGACTTACTCATTTTTTTCTCTCTCATTTTTTTTCTTTTTGTTCTGATTCTTCTTTCACAACATGATTGACATGGAAATATATTTAACATGGTTATATATGTATAACCTATATTAGAATACTCTCTGTTGGGGGAAGGGGGAAAGAAAGGAGGAAGGGAGAAAAATGGGAAACTTGAAACTTTACAAAAATAGATTACTGAAAACCAAGTTTGCATGTAGTTGAAAAATAATTAAATAAAAATTTTTAAAAGATATTTTATAGATCATCCCCAAAATTTGAAACTGGTGGAGGAAAAACAAAAAACAAAAAAAAAAGGACACTGAAAAAGACTAAATGAGGAAGAAAGAAAAACAATCAATAATTCAATAATAGGCTTTATTAAGTCTTTGCAATCTCATTTGAAGTTTTTCTTGGCAAAGATAACAGAGTGGATTGCCATTTCCTTCTCTAGCTCAATTTACATATAAGGAAACTAAGGCAAACAAAGTTAAATGACTTGCTCAGGGTTGCCTAGCTATTAAGTCTCTCTGAAACCATATTTGAAGTCAGGTTTTCCTGATTCCAGGTCTGGTGCTACATGCCCTAGTTAATAATTTTGATAAATCCAAGAGCATAAGTTACTAGGTGAAGGACTCATTTTTGATAAGAATTTCTGGGAAAGTTATAAAACATTGTAGCAGAAATTAGGTTCAGACCAATATCTTGCTCCACAAGCAACAATCAGACCAAAATGAATGTTTAGCCTGAATATAAAATGTTACATCATAAAACAAACTGGAGAATGGGAGAAAGTAACTTTACTAACAACTGGAGAATTCTTTTGTCATAACAAAAAAGACAGAACAAATAGTTTGAATTACATAAATTTAAAAAGTTTTTGTATGAATAAAATCAGTGAAGATAAAAGAGAGATTGTCAAATGAGAAAAGCATTTAGCTCAAATGCCACTCATGAATCTTTGATATACAAGATAAATGGGAAATTAAAGAAGTTATATAACAAGACACTAAAGAATAAGTGATCAAGGCTATTAACAAATTTTCAAAGAATGACAAATAACTATATTCTAACATACTACAAATAATTAACAGCAAAGAAAAATGAAAATTAAGACAACTGAAGTTTTAACTCACATACTATTAATTGACAAAGATGACAAAATACAAGAAGAGTTAATGTTTGAAGGGCTAGGGGGAAAACAGATACAAATTAGTGGAGCTGTTCTGATTAGAAATTTGGAACTATGCAAGAAAATAAACAAAATTCTCAAAACCCTTTAGCCCAGCAATTCCACTATCGGGCATAAATCCCTAGGAAGCCAAAAATAAAAACAAAGCTTCAATATATACAAAGTAAGTATGATATTCATTGTAGTGGTAAAGAATTGGAAGAACTGAAAGACAAACAACAACAAACAGGAAATGTTAGGGAAAAACCCTATTTTTATGAATATGATGGAATATTATGTAGTAAGAAGTGACAAATATAAGGAAATCAGAGAAACTTGGGAAGTTTATGTGAACTGATGTTGAATGAAATAAGCAGAAACAAAAGAACATTGTACTCAATGAGTATAACAAGGAACATTTAAAAAGATCATTTAAAAAAAAAACCCAAATTGAGAGTAAATGGAAAACCAATTGTAGAGAATGGAAAATGAAACTTACTTGTTTTTTCACAACTAAGAGGTGAGGAAGAAAACTGTGACTTAGATAATGAGAGTGATAATTTATTTCTTTTGAACTCTTCAGAAAAGACAGTCTATAACCTTAGGAAACTACAAGTATGATAGGAGAAATAAAAGCTTTACCACTGGGAAACTGATGATCTGTTGTGAGGGTGGGTGGGTGTTTAAACATGAAGAGCTTCTAGTCTGATAGAATAAATAGGACTATCATGGACCACTGTGCTTCCAAAGCAACATATAAGCTATAGCAAAGCAAGAGAGAATATAAACTGAATCACTCAATGCTGCCTGGGCATGGTGACCCTGAATAAACACACATAGAACAGTGTTTCCCATCCTGAATGAGAAGGGGAATTCTTCCATCCCTCATTTCTGAATTCTCTAGAGAAGCTAGGTGCCAACCCAGGTTTCCTAGGAGTTCACCCTTAGCCAGCTTACCTGAGCATGTCCTTGGTGGCAGAACCTTGCTGAGCGACAATGTCAAGAGCAGTCAGGCCACTAGATAGTGACCTTGCTGCTTATACCATAAGGTGACTTGTTTCCACAAACCCTGTTGCAGAAAGCTCTGGTTAGTATGTCAAACTGGCAACTTAAGCCTCTAACAAAAGCGAACAATCCATTGATTCAGTATGTGGCTGACCCAGGAATGCTGAGCTGGTTGGATGAGCCTGAGTCAGCAATGGAATCTGGGGTGAATCTAGGATGAAGGCTAAAACTCTGGGGATGATAGTGGAAGGGAGGGGAAAAGTTCTATGCCTGCCCTGACCCTAGAGATCCCCACATACAAGAGGACCTTAAGGAATATTGGTCATGTTATGAGTCTGGCACAATTTCTTGTTATCTGATTTAACCACTAGAGGTGCTGCTGACTACTTGCCTGATCAAGTTCATCTTTTAAAAAACAGGCACTGGAAATTCCAAGCTCAAAATGGTGCTTAGGTCCCTTATTCAATACCAGGGGGCACTCCTGGGGAAATGTCAAGCTCTCCATAGTTCTTGGAGAACTGGCAAATCTTTGGTTCTTCTCTGGAGTGAATGACAATGCTAATCTCATTAAAGTCTTAGTCTCTGTGGATCCACCCAATTAGACTGTTAGATCAACTTCCATTTCCTAGGAGATCCCCCTTTCTTTCTTGAATGCTAAATTTCAAGGGACCCAACTGTGCAAGTACAACATAATAAAGTCAATTGAATAAAGTTGGCTTAATTGTATATAGTATATTAGCATACCAGCAAAAAAATTAAAATCAAATATATTAAAAGATAGACTCAGACTTTTCACATCTAGCATTCCTTCTTTTCTTTGAAATTCTCTCTGTATAAGTGGAAGAACCAAGATGATAAGAGTAGAAGGTAAAAGTAGAGAACTTTTCCCTTAACCTCAACTACTCCAAAGATCTAGAAAAGCTACCACACTGAATCCTGATTGGGAAATCCAATTTAAAAATCTCAGTGAGTAATTTTTTTCAGCCTATATTCACCATAAGGACAGGTCTGTGAATATTCTAACTAGGACCATACCATGCAGGGCAGAATATTCTAGAGCTAGTAGAGGCTGTGAATCAAGACTAGAAGAAGTCCTACTGATGCAGGGGAAAGATGAAGAGAATTGTGAATGTAACAAAGAAAATTGGGTGGAGCTGTCAATTGGCTACCACCTACTCTTGAGATGCAAATTGACTAGAAGTAGAGAATTATGATTGTAACAGTAAAATTTGTAATCTTAAAGGAGGCTCAAATTGGGTGGAGATCCTCATTCTTGATGTACTATAGCTTCATTGTTTAATGTAAAATTTGTATTCTGATCTCCTTAGGCTTTATCCTCCACCTAATTCCTGGTCCAGTAAGAGAAAGGGAGTCCACCTTTTGCTCTCTGGATGAGAGGCAAGACATAAAAGCCTGGGTTTGACCCTGGCTGAGGGCTCAGACCCCCAGGAATGGAGATGGATCTTAGTTCTAGCTTCTAACCTTGTCTGAAACCTACAAAGGAATAACCAGGACACAGACCAAAGGAAACCTATAGTTCTGTCACTCTGAAAGAATTCTAGTTAGCAGAGAATGGCTGGGTCCAGTAGCAGGTTACTGGAACTCCAAAGAGACCATGTTGTTTGGAATGAAACGCAGCTCAGGAACTTGTAGTGCCCAGACCAGAGAAACAGCAGGCAGACTTTGGCTTGGATTGAACAACTTTTAGAGTACTGAAAGCTTATAAATCCCCAGTTTAAGCTTTCCCTGACATCTTGGAATAAAACAATATTCAATATCCCAGGAAAACAGTAGGCATTCCCTTCAGAAATTTGCAGACACTGGCCCTGGGAAAAGGTTATAGTGCTATCTGCAGGAAGAGAGATGAATTACTAAGAACAGAAAACAGAGGCAAGAGCCACAAATTATTGAAGTAATAAAGAAACTGGAAACAAAGTTGATTGTTCATCAATTGTGAAATTACAGTGGGAAAACAATATTGTAAGAGTACAATATAATTATGGAGTAAGAAATGATAAATATAAGGATCTTGGAGAAAATAGGAAGATTTGTATGAAGTGATGAAAGATAAAATTTAGAAGAACCAAAAGAAGGGGGGTCTAGGTGGCGCAGTGGAGATAGTACTGGCCCTGGGGTCAGGAGTACCTGGATTCAAATCTGACCTCAGACACACCTAGCTGTGTGGACTTGAGCAAGCCACTTAACCCCATTAGCCTTACAAAAATCTAAAAAAAAAGAACCAAAAGAATAAATATGTTCATTTCAGTAGATAATCATCAGTACCATCTGCTTGGGGAAATTTGGGTTATCAATTATGGGGGGTAGCAGCTTAAGCCAAGACCAAGAGAATTGGTGGGAAAAGTATTGATCAATAAGCAATGGCAGTGGTACGGCCTTGAGAGTGCCAGGTGGGAAATGTTAGAAACAAGCAACCTGGTACAAATAGAAGCACCATGTGGGGAAAAAAATATCAATTGTCTTTTATCACTGTCTTTATCAGGGCAATACTGTAAGACATGGAGACTCTGTAGATTTCTTAGAAATGAATTGGGCTCAGAGTTGAATTAGTTAAAAAAAACAACAAAAACTACATGTTTTTAGCTATGGGTGCTCTAACAGTAAAGGAAGCTAGCAATTACTCTTTTTTTTGGACACAATGTATAATACTTATTATACAGACATTTTTGAAATCAAATTTTATTTTATTTTAAATTCTCTCTTATGTTTTGCTATGCACAATATTTTAATTTTGTAAAAAAAATTAGGTGAAAATAAAATAAAAAAGAATAAAAAAAGAAAAAGAAATATACTAAGGCTAATGAAATCTTTGGGCATGGGCACCTAGATGATGTAGTGGATAGAGAACTGGCATTGGAGTCAGGAGGTCAGGAGTTTGAATCCAGCCTTAAGATGCTTGACTCTTACTGTGTGACCTTGGACAAGTCACTTAACCCCGATTGCCTCCCATCCAGGGCTATCTCCAGTCATCCTGGTTCATGTCTGACCACTGGACCCAGATGGCTCTAGAGGAGAAAGTGAGGCTGGTGACTTAGCACAGCAGCCCCTCACTCAAATCCAATTCTCGTATTTGTTATGGTATCATCTCCCTGATATGCTCTTCTTCAAAAATGAAGGTCAAAATAGTTAAAACAGCACTTTAGACAAGCCTCTAAGGTTCTGCATTAGTATAATTCAAGGTCCAAAACATTATTTAGTTAAATTAGTTTGGAAAGCACTATCTTCACCAGAGGAGACACAAATGTGGACATTTCATGTACAGATTTGGGAAGATAAATTGAGAATAATTGAGGCTTTTCTGGGTCCAGTGTTCCCATACAGGTTCAACTATAGAAAGAAAAATCAACAAATCTTGTCTGGTGCAGAGTCAACACCTTTATTCTGATTAGGAGGGACATGTACATGGGTAGGGGATGAGAGCTGACCTAGGATCCCAGGGTGAAGACCAGTCACAGGCAGCTATGGATAGAGAGCATTGGATCTGGAGTCAGAAAGACTCATCTTCATGAGGTTTGGGTTTAGGAGAAAGCAATCTAGGTTTGGAGTCAGGAGATCTGGACTTCTATCCCAGCTCTTACACATAACAATGGACAAATGATTCTTTGATCCTCATCTAAAATGCAGTTATTTCATAAGCTAGGAGCCCAGAGGATAGAGAACTGGTCTTTTAGTCAGTAGGACCTGAATTCAAATTTAACCTCAGTCACTCACTAGCTATGTATATGACCCTGGGTAAGTCATTTCATCCTGTTTGCCTTAGTTTTCTTATATGTCAAGTGAACTAGAGAAGGAAATGACAAACAACTCTAGTATCTTTGCCAAGAAAAATTCCTAATGGGATCACAAAGAGTCGGTCATGATCGAAAAACAACTAAACAAATTGATTTAATTTCTTTTCTTTATTCAAAAGTTCATTTTCTGCCTCCCTTTTAGCAACCAAACTGCCAAAATATGAAGGGATTGTTTCTTACAGTTAGGTGATATAGTGACTTAGACTTAAGACTGTAGGCAGAAGATCTGAGTTTGAATTCTGAAACAGCTATATAACTTTGAGATAATCACTTAATTTCTCTGGGAGAAATTTTCCCTCTTTTGTAATTTAATGATCTAGCCTTAAATCTATGATCCTGAGTGATTATAGGACAAAAGAATTTGGAATACCTTGCATATGCTAGAAGATTATTACAATTTTGTTGAGATAAATGATCATATAAACCAAAAATGAGGTTCTGGGCAAATATGGTCCCCAATTCAGCTGTATACATGTTACTTTCCTCCAGGGGATTGTAAAAAAGCCCTTGAGGGCTTTTTGTTTTTATATCTGATAAGTGTAGATGAGTGTTTGATAAGGTGCCTAATAAATGTTTATAAGTGCCTGGAAAAAGGTGCTTAATAAGGCTTCTTATAAGCTCACTTGATAGCTGGTCAAGCCCCATGCTGTCATTGTTTGGACCTTGATTGGTTCAGAGGGAATGTAAATAGCAAAAGTTTCTGTTTTCTGCCAGAAGCAGAAGGTCTTTTTTCCTCCCAGATAGATTTTTTTGTTTTATTTGATTAAGTGGGCATTCTTTGCCTCCTTTCTTTCTTATTGAGAGTCTCAATCATTGAATGGGTGTTACCTTAGTCAAATTTAAACCTTGTAAAGACATTTGCTTGAAAAAGACCAAGGTCTCCACTACTTCCAGGGCCATCTCCAGTCCTTCAGTTCCATATCTGACCACTGGACCCAGGAGGCTCTAGAGGAGAAAGTGAGACTGATGACTGCACACACCTCCCTGCTCTTCAGTCTAATTCATTTGCATGTCATGACATCACCTCCCTGATGTCTCTGTCCTCAAGAACAAGCAATTATAATAGCTCATTCAAAGAACTGGGGGCTTCCAGAGGGTAGAAATACTATATTCTTTTCCTTCAGTCCTTCCACTAACAAGTGTCCTTGACAGAGACTGATCACCAGCAGATTGTTGGGCCTCTGTCAGAGATAGTGCTCTCCCTTTGGGACTGAAGGTAAGCTATGAGCTCTTGAGGTAGGTATGCATGGGGAGCCCTTTGAAGAAGGTTGCTTTGCCAGAGCTTGGCTGGCCTGCCAGGGAACTCTTTTCTCCATGCTTATGTGGTCAGGAAATATAAAAATATAGGTATTTATGTCATCCCTGAAGAATCTTACCTCTCCTTCCAACCTTGGAGGCAGGGTGTTTGTCTTGGAGGAAGATGACCAGCCTGATGCAGTTAGGGATCGATGGGGGAACTCTGCAGATGAGACCCCACCACATTAATTTTATTTGCTGCCTGTAGAAGTGGTTTGTTCATTCCTATGAACTCCAAGTTGGTTCTCAGGGAGCCCTGCAATTGAATGGTTCCTGTCAGACTTTCCTCTAAGACACTAAGATTTATGAAACTGTGCCCAGCCACCAGTGGGCAGGCTCTGCTGCAGAGACCCCCATTTACAGATAAGATCAGTCCATCTCTTGAGTCTCCTTTCCTAAGATTCACCAGTTGTTGCTTTCTTCCTGCCCAGCAAAGGATCAAGAAAACAGATTCTCTCTCTCTATGGCCCTCCATTTCTCAATAGCTTCACTGACCTTAAAATCTGGCTCTTTGACATTTGGAAATAATAGCTGACTTTCATTAGAGCTTTTACATATTATCAGATTTGATCCTCATAACTAGCCTTTGAAGTAGATGATATTATGATTTTCATTTCACAAGGGAGGAAACTGAGGAAGAAAGAGTTCAGGGACTTGCCCACAGTCACACAGAAAATGTTTGAGGAAAGATTATGTCTTCTGACTCCAAGTCCAATATTCAATCTTGTACAACTGAGCTGGAAGGAGATCATGCAAAAACAAACTTACTTTTAAATTACTTTTAGTCCCATGGGACCAGTACTCCTGGATGCTTCCCATGAGAAGGAAAGGATAGGGGGAGGCAGAGTATAACCAGCTGTGTTAGCTTGGAAATAAATAATTTCTCTGGGTATTTGTCTCTTCATTTGTCAAAAGGTAGGGTCAGATTAGACATTTTCAAGGTTTCTTATTTAAAACTCTAAAATTCAGTGTTTCTTCTTCTGTTGCCTGAGGGGGATTTCATCCTCTCCACTATAATCTCTATAGTCCTCTCTGTTGGGTCAGTGCATCCTAGATTTAACTACTAAGCAAAAGACTGAAAAGGGATGGAATCCTCTTTGGGGAATCAGAGGAAGGAGTCAAGGATTATTTTATAAAGTCTCCCACAGGTTCCCTTCTTTCTCTGCTTTTTCCTTTCCCTAAAACTTCCCTTATTTCTTTTTTTCAATAAAATATAAGAGCATTAAGAGTAGACTTTAGGGAAAAATGTAAACACTGTAACCCCACCTTTCTAAGGACTGATCCCAGTCAGAGGGATGAGATTTTCTCAGTCCTTCCTCCTGGGTACAACATAGTCTTCTCATATTTGTATTCTGGATACAAGCAGAGATTCAAGAGGCATTTACCCCCATTGGTGCATGTAGACAGACACACAAACACACAAGATAGACTGATGGTCAATGAATGAACAAGCTCTCCAATCATGTGGAAGAGGCTTGTCTATATTATACCAGCCTGAGAATTCTGCCTAGATTTTTGGTATAAGAGCTTAAAGAGACCTTAGAGATATCCTTGCCTAGGCAGCTAGAAGCAATTGATTCCCAGAGTGGAGAGGTGACTTACCTAAGGTCACAAAGTGAGATCATAACAAGAGGGATCTTCTGTCATTAGGGTGATGTCCCTTCCACCATGTGCCACTACTTGTACAGGCCAACTGTTTCATGAGTTTCATAGTTAAACTAGTGAATCCCTCCCAGTCCCAGAACTGGTGGAGAAGGCAATCAATCAATCAGCATATATGAGGTGACTGCTTCTGAGGCACTGTGGTAGGTGCTGGGGAACTCGATAAAAATGAAAAGATCCCTGCTTTCAAGGAGACAGCCTACATGAGTATAAGAACATAAAGAATAAATTAGAAATCAGTGCAAGGACATGGCTAAGATGGAAATATGTTTTGCCTGATTTCACATGTATAAGCAACATTATATTGTTGCCTTCCAAGAAGTCAGGGGAGGGATTGGAGAGAAGTTGGAACTCATTTTTTTTTTCATTTTACACTGTATTTTATTTTTTCCAAATATATAAAAAGACAATTTTGAACATTCATTAAAAAATTTTGAGTTCCAAATTATTTCTTCCCTACCTCCCCACATCTCCTAAAATGGTGATTAATTTGATAGGTTACATATGTGCAATCACATAAAATGTTTCTTTATTAGTTGTATTGTAAAAGGAGAAACAAATAAAAAAGAAAAAAGTGAAAATAAGAACTCAAAATTTAAAAAATAGTATGATAATTTTAAAAAATAGAATTGGGAGTATTTACTGAAATAAATGTATATTAAAAGTAACAGAAATTTGGAGAAAAATAAATAAATGCAAGATAACTTGAGGAGGATGAACATGAATATTTAGGAAATCAAGAAAGGCTTCATGTAGAAAGTGTTGCTTGAAAAATAATAATCAGAAAATAGGTTTCTATCTTTCAGTAGCCCACATCATCCTCTACAACTATCTGGAGCTCTCCCATCCTTGAAAACTCAGCAATCTCTGACATGCCCTAACCCTGAGAGAGCTCTTTTTTCTCTAAACTCCACTTACTTGGTACCACCTTGGTACTTAGCTGTTTTTGCATATATATGACTATGTCAAAGAGACCAGGGAGGATCTGATTCTTCTCTCTCCCTTCCCACTTTTTTGGAGGTCACCCTTCTTTTGGTTTGAGTCTGCATTAGGAAATCTGGAATTCTCCAATAATTTCCTTCTTAAAATTTCACTGCCCAACACTCAAATGCTTAATAGATATGTGAACCTGGCAAGTAACTTAACCCTGTTTTCAGTTTCTTCAACTGTAAAATGGAGATACTAAACAGGGATTATTGTGAAAAATCAAATGAGATAATATTTGCTTAGCAAGGTGCCTGATAGGATATAAATACTTATTCCTTGCCTTTCCCCTGTTACAATTTATCAAAGGGAAATTGCGTTAAAAATACAGAAAACACGGGGCAGCTAGGTGGTGCAGTGGATAAAGCACCAGCCCTGGAGTCAGGAGTACCTGGGTTCAAATCCGGTCTCAGACACTTAATAATTACCTAGCTGTGTGGCCTTGGGCAAGCCACTTAACCCTATTTGCCTTGCAAAAACCTAAAAAACAAAAAAAAATACAGAAAACTGGGGCAGCCAGGTAGTGCAATAGATAGAGCACTGGACCTAGCGGACCCAGGTTCAAATTTGACCTCACTAGCTGTGTGACCCTGGGCAAGTCACTTAATCTGAATTGCCTCAGAAAACTGAGAGACAATATCTAGTCTATAAGAAGCAATTTATAATCTCAGAACAAAGAATCTCATAGCAAAGCTTTTTAACTTAGTCATCTCAGCAGCAGTCTTCAGTTGTTATTGATTACCACAACTGGGAAGGTGAGAAAGCTGTCATTAATATCCCTGAGGAGTCCTGTCCCATTTTGAGCTGCCTTGTAGAGGTAATATAAAAGTTCAATGGGGGGCGGCTAGGTGGCGCAGTCGATAGAGCTCCGGCCCTGGAGTGAGAAGTACCTGAGTTCAAATCTGACCTCAGACATTTAATAATTACCTAACTGTGTGGCCTTGGGCAAGCCACTTAACCCCATTGCCCTGCAAACCGCCCCCCCCAAAAAAAAAAAATTCAATGGACTGAACTTTTGGGCTGATCTCTTTCTATTGTTAAGGCACATCAATGTGTGTCATCAGAGGGAAGAATTAAGAACTGGATGAAACCTCTTTATAACAGAACAGTATATCTCCAGGGATTTGGCTAATTACATAGCATTTCCCATTGCTTGGATTTATGTTCTGTTAGATCAGTGGTTCTTAATCAGGGACATCTCAGGGTATATGGATAGACTTCAGTGAACTTGTCTTCCCTTGTAGATGTATTTATGAGGGGCAGCTAGGTGGAGCAGTAAATAGAGCACCAGCCTTGGAGACCTTAAATTCAAATCCTACCTCAGATACAAACTAGATGTGTGACTCTGGACAAATCATTTTTACCCCTCTTGCTTTGGCTCCTTCTTTTATAAAAGAAGGGGGCTGGGGTAGGGTTAAACTTGATGGCCTCCAAATTTCCTTCCAGGTCTAAATTTATGGTCCTATGGTTACTGTCACAAAATCAGTCACAACTGCATCTTGTGAGTCTTTTCCTATTCCCTAAGGTGTACCTATTTCAGAGCTCATTAAGGTTCTAACACCTCATCTCTTGTTTTAGCTGTTAAATTTTCTCAGATGATCAAGGTTTCCACAACTCTATCTGGGAAAGCAGACCACAGGATTTCAAGTTGGAAGGGACCTCTTTAGTATAGCCCTCATATTTGAAAAATGAGGAAAATAAGACCCAGAGAGGCTAAACTACTTTGCTGAGGTAACTGGTAGTTAGATCCAAATTCTAAATCAAGTCTTGAATGCTCTTTTCACTAAACTATTTTTCCCCTTCCCTCCTACCCCTCCAGGAGCAATTCTGGCCTGGACTATGTTCATAGCTCTTCCATGTAGAACTCACAGCTTGAGAACTGAGGCACTAGTCCTGGAATTTCCTCTAATTGAAACTTATCCCTTCTATACATATATATATATATATATATATATGGAGGCAAGTAGCCATAAACTTAGGCTCACTCAGGAATAGGGTCTTGTATCTTCCCTCAAGAGAGGTACATATAACCTTGACTTGTTGACTTTTTTTTTCTGCTGCTACTGTACCTGTTGGTTTTCCTGGGTCATCTAGTATAGCCTAGAACTTCAAAGAAGAGAAACATTATTCCTCTCTGTTTTTCTAAAAGATGTGGTTTATTTAAAGTATACTAACCCAGAGAGAGAGAGACAGAGAAACAGAGAGAGAGAGAGAGAGAGAGAGAGAGAGAGAGAGAGAGACTAATGGAGGGAATATGGGAGGAGAAAGAGACAGACAGACAGAGATGGAGATGTTAGTCTGAATGTTAGAGAAGATCTGGTGTTAAAACTTTTTATGAGCTGTGTCTCAGTGGTTCCAAAAAAAGTAAAAACCATTACTGTCTTTTTAAAAATTAATTATTTTTCAGTTAACAAGTATTTACTTTCTCTACTGAAAAAAAAAGAAAAAGAAACTTGTGTCAAAAACATACATAATCAAGTTGAGGCAGCTAGGTAATGCAGTTAATGGACCTGCAGTCAAGAAGACTTGAGTTCAAATCTGAAACTAGCTGGAAGGTCATGGGCAGATCACTTAATGTTGGCCTCATCTGTAAAATGGGGATAACACTACTTACTTGCAGGGTTATTATGAGAATCAAATTAGATTTGATTTATAAAGCACTCAGTACCCTGGCTAATAGTAAGATAGAAATATCTATTTTTTTCCCCTACCCTGATTCCCTCAAACAAAACAAATCTCCTTCTTGGTCATGTCCCAAAATATAAGCTTCATTTTGAATCTTAAAATCATACTCTCTGTCATGAAGTGGTTTGCTTTCTCCATCATCAGACCTCTAGAATCCTGATTGGTCATTGTATTAATCATAGTTCTTTAGGTCTTTCAAAATTATGTGTATTTGGGGGTAGCTAGGTAGCACAGTGGATAGAGCACCAGCCCTGGAGTTAGGAGTCTTGAGTTTAAATCCGACCTCAGACACTTAATAATTACCTAGCTGTTTTGCCATGGGCAAAACACTTAACCCCATTTGCCTTGCAAAAAACCTAAAAAAATGATTTGTATTTACAATGTTGTAATAGCATAAATTTTTCTCCCTGTTCTCTTCATTTTACTGTTTAAATTTGTACAAGTCTTTACAAGTTTCTTGAAAACCATCTGTTATACTATATCTTACATTGTAATATTATTCCAATGCATTCATATTCATAATATGTTCAGTGATTACCCAATTTATAGACACTTCCTTAGTTTCCAGTTCTATGCCATCTCAAAAAGAACAGCTGTAAATATTTTTTGTTCCTATGGACCCATTCTCTCTTTCTTTGATCCCTTTGGGGAATAAACCTAGTATTGGTATCTCTGGGAATACATGGTTTAGTAGCTTTTGGGACCTAGTAGCTAGAACCTTTTAGAAATGCATGAGATCAGAGCAAGGAAACCCCAGATATCTTTGAATACACTTATTATGAGCAAACTAAATAAAGATTCAGAAAAAGGTTCTGTTAAATTCCTTTGATATTCAATGGTTGCACCCATGGACTCATCAGTATGTTTAGTAGTTTGCCTACACATCCCTCCTCTTCCATCAAGGAACAAGTTCTTTTCTGACTAGCCCATTATATAAACATTCTTTTAGAAATATACTTGGGGGGGAGCTAGTGGGGAGTCAGGAGGACCTGAGTTCAAATCCAGCCTTAGACATGTAATTATTACCTAGCTGTGTGGCCTTGGACAAGTCACTTAACCTTATTGCCTTATAAAAAACCAAAAAATAGAAATATACATAGAGAAGAAAGAGTTCAAAACCCACAATCTTGGCCAATAAGATTTCTTTCTGTCCTCTGATACTGCTATCCCTATAATACAGGTCCTCATCACCTATCATCCAGATTACTGCAGTAGCCTATAATGGGTCTGTCTGCCTCAAGTCTCTCCCCAGTTCAGTCCATCTTCATTCAGTCACTAAAGTGATTTTCCTAAAGCACAGGTCCTAAAGTCACCTACCCTATTGACTCCAGGATCAAATACAAAATGGTCTGTTTGTCCTTCAAAATCCTTCATAATCTAACCCCTTCCTATCTTTTCAGTCATATGATACCTTACTCTTTGATCCAAAGACATTGGCTTTCTGGCTGTTCCATGATCAAGACACTCCTTCTTTTGATTTCTGGCATTTCCTGTGACTGTCCCTCCATGCTTGGGATGCTCACCTTCCTCATCTCTGCCTCCTCACATCCCTGGCTTCCATCAGAAACTGTTTAAAATCCTAACTTTTACAGGAAGCCTTCCCCAAGTTGTAATACCAGTGACTTCCCTCTGTTAATTATTTCATATTTATCCTGTATATAGCTTTTGGGGCATATATTTCTTTGCTTGTTGTTTCACCCATGAGATTGTGAGTTGCTTCAGATCAGGAATTCTTTTGCCTTTTTTGTAATCTCAGTGCTTAGCACAGTGGTTGACATAGAGGAGGCATGTAATAAATGCATATTGACTCATTGACTATCTTTCTAATTAAACCATGTCCTTCTCAAGGATAGTTTTTTATTCATCATAGCAAGAAGTTTCAAGTTGGGCACTTTGTAAATCCTTGTTAATTAAATTTATCAAATTGTTCAAAGACTATTCTTTTTTTTAAGTTTTTTATTTTTATTATATGTTTATTTTTCCAATTACATACAAAGATAATTTTCAACATTCATTTCTTTTTAAGATTTTGACTTCCACTGTTTTTACCTCCCTTCCCTTTCTTCTCTTGACAGTGAGTAATCTGATAAAGGTTATACATGGTATAACTATGTTAAACATGTTCCGGCATTAGTCATGTTATGAAAGAAGCATCAGAATAAAAGGGGAAAAACATGAGAGGGAAAATCCATAAAACATAAAACAAATTTTTACAATGGAAAATAGTATACTCTGGTCTATACTCAGATTCCATAGTTCTTTCTTTGGACGTGGATGGTATTTTCCTTGATCATTGTACTGTTGAATAGAGCTAAATCTATTATAATTAATTATCACGAAAAATGTTGCTGTTAATGTGTACAAAATTCTCATGGTTCTACTCATTTCACTCAGCATCACTTCATGCAAGTCTTTCTAGGCTTTTCTGAAGTCCAGTCACTCATGATTTCTTACAGAACAAAAATATTCCATCACATTCCTAAACAACAATTTATTCGGTCATTCTTCATTTGATGGGCATCTCCTCAATTTCCAATTCTTTGCCACTTACAGATGAGTATTTCCCCTTTTTGATGATCTCTTTGGGATACAGATCTAGTAGTGGTAATGCTAGATCAGAGATAATGTATAGTTTTATTGTCCTTTGGGCAAATTACTCTCCAGAATAGTTGAATCATTTCACAACTGCACTGACAGTGCATCAGTGTCCCAGTTTTCTCATATCTCCCTTCATCATTTATCATTTCCCTCTTTGTCATGTTGACCAATATGATAAGTGTGAGGTGGTTTGGAGTTCTTTAATCAGAGACATTTCTAAAGACCTTGTGATGAAAAATACTATCCATATCCAAAAAAAAAAAAGAATCATGGAATATGAATATGTACCAAAGTATAACCTAACCCCTTCCTATAATATTTTTAATTTTTAACATTTGTTCTATGTTTTTCTCCTCATTATTTTTACTCTTTTGTTCTGATTCTTTTATGTGACTAATACATAAATATGTTTAACATAGTTATGCGAAAATAACTTATATCAGATTACTTGTCAAGGGGAAGTGGGAGGAAGAGAGGGAGGGAGAAAAATGTGGAATTCAAAATCTGACAAAAAATAAATATGGAAAACTATCTGTACATGTAGTTGGAAAAACTAATTAATTAATAAATTTATCAAATTGTAAATGAATTCCAGTTGTTGGTAAATGATATATATTACATGGTGATAGTTTTCTAGTTGATTATTAAAGTCTCCTCCAATGCCTCTTCTGGAATGGTGGTGATGTTGGTTTCTTTTTGATTCTGTTAGTAGAGTGAAAGTTGGAAAAATTTTCAGAATGAATCCAGTGATAGACTTAAGTCAGTTACCCAAATACCAGTGACTTTAAGTTCATAGAACACAATCACTAGATTGATTGTAGGGTGATGAATTTTTGGGGTCATGGCATCTCTCAAATACCATCTGGAAAAGAGTCAACATCTATATTGGTGGATGGAATATTCAGTCTAGTGAAGGTATGTATTCTTTAATTAAATTTTTTTTTAATTTAAGGCAATGGGGTTAAGTGACTTGCTCAAGGTCACATAATTAGGCAATTAAGTGTCTGAGGCCCTGTTTGAACTCAGGTCCTCTTGACTCCAGGGCTGGTGATCTATCCACTGCACCACCTAGCTGCCTCAAAGGTATGTATTCTTGAAATGTTGAACTACATTTGTAACCTAAGAATTCTTCCATTTAAGTCTTTTTTTCAGATGCCTAATCCTGGTATACAAGTAACTCTGGGCTCTCCAGGGCCATTCCAGGGTTGTATAGAGTCTGGCTGTAACACAAGCTATGGAAAAAACTTTCAAGGCTGGGAGCTGTGCAATCCCCAAAGCTTGAATTCAGGAGTTCTGAAATACAGTGGGCTATGCTGATCAGGATTTTGCCCTTAGTCTGGGATCAAAATAACGAGCCCCTTAGGATCAGGGAGGGCCACAGATTGTCTAGGGATCAGTCAGTTGACCCAGTCAGAGGCAAAGCAGATGGAAAGCTTCTGCTCCAATCAGTAATGGGACCTATATTAAATCTGAGTTTTGCTACATGTTCCCAGAAGATCTTGGGTAATCTACCTCCCCTCTCTGCACCTCAGGATATATTGTAAATACTTATGTGTAATAGGAGAGCTCCTTAATGAGATCACAGTCCTTAGGAGCATGGGCAGCATGCTTTTCTAATGCAATCCCCAGGTGGACTTTAGAACTTACATGAATATTCTATGACTATTTTCTTCAATTATCGTATAGTAAAGAAAGGAATCTTTCCATTAGCTGCTGGGCTAGAACTGAGAATGTATCCAAAAGATGCTTGCATCTTACTTTCCAGGACCCCTGTAAACCTCCAGGTGGGGAGAGGGATAGTAGCAGGAGCAACAGTGGTTTCCTGCTTATGTGCCCTCCAGGGTCACCATGAAGCCATGAGCACAGGGTCATGCTGTTGCATCTGTCCTTATTGTGACCCTATTCTTTCAAGCCTTAGGTGAAGGAGTATTAAAAATGGAACAACTATAACTCTCTGATAAATGAGAGGCAGGAAGAACCAGTTACTAGGGAAGTGAAGCCCCAAGTGATCTTTTTAATCTAATATGAATGAGTCAAAGGCAATCAAAAAGGAGCAATAGCAAGTTAGGAGGTACAGTGGTTCAGAAAGTTGGACTGGAGTCAAGAAGACCAACATTCAAATCCTGCTCCAATTACTAGCTAGGTAATCCTGGGCAGTTTACTTAATCTCCTTGTAATTTAACTTTGGGTGATGCCATGGAGACAAAAGGACCTGAGTTCAAATCTGACCTCAGTCATTTACTAGCTGTGTGACCTTGGGTGAGTCACTTCACCCTGTTTGTCTCAGTTTCCTCAAACTAGAGGTCAAACAAGTTGGAGAAGAAAATGGCAAACCACTCCAGTATCTTTACCAAGAAAATTCCAAATGGGGTCATGAAAAATTGGACATGACTGAAAAACAATTCAATAACAAACAACAAAATGGGGATTAATAACTTCATCTTCCTCCTAGGGCTATTAAGAGAGTACAGTGTGTAAATATATATATGTAACACTTTATAAAATCTAAAGCATTATGCAAATGCTAGCGGTTATTATTAATTTGTCCATCAGCGATGCCACATTTGGAAGTAATTTCAGTGGAGTCAGGTGCTTTGTAGCAATTTCTTTTTTTTTAATTTTTAAAATTTTTTTAGGTTTTTTTTTTTTAGCAATTTCTTTAGGTTTAAGTTCACTCTCAGAGACCAACATAGTTTAGAGGAGAGTAACTGGGAGGATTGATTTTATACTTCTATTCTTGCTATATTTTCTTAGTAAATATTCCTCTGTAAATACTAATTGATGTTAATTGGCTAAATGATCCTGAGATACTGAGCATTGGTAGATATTAATGATATAAGGAAGGTACCAACTGTTATTGGTGATTGATATTGGGAGAACAGACTGGAATGGGGGCTCAAGTTAGTGGTAAGAGGAAGAGACCCCTAAACACTCAAGGGTATCCCTAGAACCCTAAAAGGAAGATGTAGCCAATCTTACCTACTTTGTAGGTCCTGATTCTTCAATTTGAATATACTGAATATATTTTCCCATGTGTAAGATACAGGATTTTTTTTTAAATTTGGGGTCTAAAAACTGGGAGTATCTTATACAGTCGTAGATTTTTTATTTGCATTTCCTGCTTTTTCATGCTTGCTGTCTTTGTATTCATTGTTTTGCATTTGTTATCTGCATATTAGGTTACATTTTGCCACATTCTGACTAGAAATGGCTCAGAAAAGATTTTCTTACAGGGCTGAATTCAAGTTCAAAGTGATCCCATTTGCAATAGTGAATGGAAATCATGCTGCTGAATGTCTGTTTGGTCCCCCTCCAACCGAGAAACAATCTGAGACTGGCTACAGGAAGAAGAAACCCTACCGAGAGCGCCTTGGCAGAAGGTCATGAGAGGCAAGTCAGTAAAATGACCTGATTTAGAGAGGA
Organism: Macrotis lagotis; assembly: GCF_037893015.1. NCBI lineage: Eukaryota > Metazoa > Chordata > Mammalia > Peramelemorphia > Peramelidae > Macrotis > Macrotis lagotis. The sequence goes on from NC_133661.1 coordinate 154,883,404, forward strand.
AATTGAAGAGCTGGATTGAAGAGCGAAGGGCATTTGGACTTCCTGTGTCCATAGAGATGATTCAGCATGAGGCAAGAAGAATTGCTGATGAAAAAGATGTGACCATTTTCCAAGAAGGACACAATTGGTGCTTCAGGTTCATGAAATGGAATGGACTAAGCTTGCGTCCATGCACCAGATTTGCCCAGGGAGTGCTTGTGGTCAACCACAGACCAGAGCAGAGGCAGGAGAGCAGGCAGAGCCTCTCCTGAGACAGTGATTCATCAAACACAGATGAGGACAAGCTAATGGATGGGAGTTTTGACATTGATGTGGAGTTGTATGAATTTTATGATGAATAAAACTTGAGTTCAATTACTTTATGTAATACATTTTTTTTTTCAAATTTTGGGCCCCAAAATTAAGGTGTGTCTTATATATGGGGAAATACATAAGTTGGAATAAGGAAACCCAGGGTTTTTATACAAATTATATATGTATATATGGTAAACCCCAGTAGAATATAAACTTTTTGAGAGCAAGGACTATTATATTTTTATCTTTATATAAGTGCTTGGCACATAGGTGCTTAATAATTGCTTGCTAACTCATGAACAAAGTTGCTAACTGGCAGTGGTGCCAGACTATTGTAGAATGATGAATCAGATTAGATTAGGAATTTTAACTTTTTTTTTTAATCATTGGTCCCTTTGGCAGTCTGGTGAAGTCTATAGACCCCTTCTCCTAGTAATATTTTTAAATAAAATAAAATATTATTGTAAGATAAAATATGTAGGATTACAAAGGAAACCAATTCTATTGAAATAATGATGTAAAAAATTTCCCATCCAAGTTCATAGACACTCCTTAAAATCTATGCACAGTCCCCCTGGGGAGTGTTCAAAACCCCTAGATTGGATGATTTTTTAAAACAAGCTTCTGGCAGCTCTAAATCCTATAATCTCACATATATGCATACACACGCATAAAACACATCTTTAGAAATATATGTACCCATACTCCTGTGCATATTTATATGTCTATCTACTATCTACACACAGGCACAAACTTGAAGAGGGCAACACATATATGGAATACTCATATACTTGTCAGGTCCATGGCGCTGGTACCAGAGTCCTTGCTGGCATTGAAAGAACCTATTCCAAATAGGAAAAACACACTTAGGGTAGGTTTGTGCAGAGCATATTTAGTGGTGGCAGGTCCAAGGCCGCCCTGCCTTGCTTTTCAATACAATATCCCGCAGTGTGGAGTGAATGGCTGTATTTAGAGGTATCCTGTGGCAGTCCCTGAATAGCTGTATTTAGTGGTATCTGGAAGTGATGACTGATGGTTGGAGGGCTTACAAGCCTCTGGCTTTTCCACATGAACTCTCCAACCTGGCATTTCCCCGGCCCAGGAATGTTTCTGAGGCTGAGATCATCTGATTATTATTTCCTGTGTCATACACTGAATTTATTTCCCCCCCAATCTCAGGGCTGGATTCTTCAGCAGCCCATTCTTAGAGTGCTTTCGTGGGGCTGCAGGCTGGCTGGCTCCCCAAAATGAGCTTTTCTTAGCTTGGCCTTGCTTTTCCTGATGGGAATGATGGAAGGTTGGAATGAAGCTCTAGGCTGATGTTGGCTCTCCTTGGGGGCTGGGGAGAAGAAGTTACTAAGTAATTCAGATGTTTAGGATTGTGAAGTGCAAGGATTTTAAGAGAAAGAGACAAAGAAAGAATTAAAGAGAGGAAGAGAGAGGAAATGAAAGGAAGGAAGATTGAGAAGAAGGGAAGGAAGAAAGGAAGAGAGAGAGGGAGAAAGAAAGGAAAGAAGGAAGACAAAGAAGGAAAGAGGAAGAAAGAGGAAGGAAGGAAGAAAAAGAAAGAAAGGAGGGAAGGAGGAGAAAAGAAAAGAAGAGAGAAAAAAGGAAGGAAGAATGAAAGAAAACCTTTTGTTTCCTGAATGGATCCTCAACCCTGGTTGCCTTAAGCTTCTGACTTCCAGATCTAGGTTTTCCTAATTAGGGGTATGGGGATGCTAGGTGGGAATAGGGCAGGTATAGCTGTGGCTTGTTGGTGTCAGACCAGATCTGGAATCAGAGGACTGGAATAGTCTAGTCCTGATCTTAGGTTATTTGAGACATTCAGAGGAGAAGCTTATTTGCTTAGAACAAAGATGGAAAAGATCCATCAGCACATATTAATGCATATACCTAAGAAGGAGCTCAGTCAAATGTACACATCATTCCCATGCATTACCCCAGTAATGTATAAATGCAAGCCTACTTTTGTGTGTTTGACTTGGGGAGGGGGGCAAAAACCTTTTTGACTATGGGTTGAGTTGAAACAAGTGGACTTGATTGTTCCCTAGGACCCCTCCCAGTTCTAACTTTCTATGACTCTATAAAGGCTTTGCAACTATTCTCTATTTATATATCTACTCTTCTGTGTAGAAGCCACACAGAAAAAATAAGAGCAACAGGACCAGCCCTACTCATAGGAAGAGTAAGTGGCTGCTGAATGTGGTATGGTGACTCTTCCACTTTTTCCCCTGCAGTCTTAGAATAGAAACACCCTAAATCAGTCACCTTACAATTCTTCTAGTTCTCACAATTCAATAAACTACCTCCCATAGATCCCTTTATATTAATAATGTGGTAAAATATAGACCCTATTTGTATAGTATGCATCCCATGTGTAGAGATAAGAACACTTGTGGGATGAGATCCCTCATGTGTAGAGAGGCCTACCTGTGTTAAGGTCTGTTTGTTGTGTGATTTAAAGGGATGCAGAACAGACATCTCTAGTTTCTTCTACCCACCACTCTTTTCCAAGAGAAACTTTAATTCCTGCAAGGAAGGAAACTGGAAATTGGGGCCAGATGTCATTCTGCTCTCTTCAGTGAAAGAAGATACTGCACTAGAATTATACCTATCTTAAATAGTGTTAATAAGAAATTAAATGTTGTTTTCTTAGGAGATAAGATCACACTCACTCTTGCTTCTGATTACTTTGACTCATTATTATTGAGGGAAGAGGGACCCCAAGATCTATAGTCAAAGCTTGCCCCCCTTTCCCACCAAATTCTAATTCCACAAAGGATCTACTCAGTGAAGAGCAAAGAATCTTTTTTTTTGTTTTGTTAAGGAACCAATGTTTATTTTCCATCAGCATTTTTCCAACACTATTAGAGCATCTGGGTAAAGCTTAGGACCACTCTGTGGTAGTTCCTACCCATTCAGTGGCCTGAACAGTAGGAGCTGCAGACCAGTCCTCAGTAACTGGCCGAGCACTCCAGTCTTCAGTAGGGAACTGCTGAATGGGCACAGATGGCACCTGGACGCCCTCAGACCAATCAGCCACCTCTGGCTGAGCAGCAGTGAATTCTGTGGCAGGTGCAGTCCATTCACCCTGAAATTCCTCCTTTGTCACTGCCTTCCCAGCTGTGGCCTGCTCTTCCGTTTCAATGTCCTCTGGATCTCTGTAGAGGTAAAGATTAGGCATGATTTCCCATGGGTGTTCACGGGAGATGGTATCACGCATCCGTAGGACTTCTCAGGCCTGTGTCCACCACATCAGACCCACTGAGTGAGCTTCCTTGTTGTTACATGGAATAGCAATGTCCACATAGTGAAGTGGGGAGTCTGTGTTGCACAGGTGCAATGGTTGGAAGGTTAACATATGATACTTCAGTCAAAGGCTGATGATCTGCACGAGGATCAGTGACCACCAAGAGGTGAGGCTCCCTGAAAGCTGCCTGGATCTGGTTAGTGAAGGTGCCCAGGGTGAAGTGTCCAGCAATAGGTGTGGCGCCAGTGGCAGCAGCAAATTTCGGAACAGCTGTCTGGCCAGTGTTCCTGGATGAGATGACATTAACATCAGCTGGATTTTCAATGACAACAATGGCACAAGCTGCCAACAGAAGCTTTTCCCAAGTTCTCTTCAAATTAATGATATAGATGCTGTCACTCTTCCTTTTGTAGATATACTGTTCCATCTGGAAGTCCAAATTGGTGCCACCCAAATGGGTGCCTGCAGCAAGGAACTTGAGGACATCCTCCTCCTTCATCTGCAAGACATCCAGGGCTCCGGACATTGTGAAAATTTCCCTTCACAGAAACTGTGAACAATGCCATGTGGAAACCTCTTCTGAGTAGTGTGGAAAGGGCAAGAGCAAAGAATCTTGCCAAAAGGGTCCAAAACCCAGAAAACTTTAAACCCTCTTGATGCAGACACAATTGTGTAAAACAGAAATAAAGTAGTCTTTTTCTGAAGGTCTCTGTTTCTGAAGTATTCTGTCTATTATATCAATCACTTGCCTCTTTTTTATGACTTTGGGATAGTAGGTGACATGGTAGAGCACAAGGCTTGGAATCAGGAAGACTCATCTTCATGAGTTCATATCTGATTTTAGACAGTTGCTAGCTTTGTGACCATGGGCAAGTTTCTTTAGTCTGTTTGTCTCAGTTTCCTCATCTGTCAAATGAATTGGAGAAGGAAATGGCAAACCACTCCAGTATCTTTTCCAAGAAAGAAAACCCCTAATAGGGTCGCAAAGAGTTGGAAATGACAGAACAGTTTATGTCTTTATGTGTCCATGATAACTCTCTCTATAGAATATAAGATCCTTGAAAGTAGGGACTGTCTCACTTTTGTCTTCTGTATCACCTCTTCTGGCATAGCACTTTGTACAAAATAGGCATCTAATGATTGCTTGCTTCACAATTTTGAGAAGCAGTATGTTGGAGAGGAAAGAGCATTAGTGGGGGAAAAGACAGGAGATCTGAACTTTTGCCCTGGCCTAAACACTAACTAAACCACATGATTACAGGAGAATCATTCTACCTCTCCCCTGAAGATTCTTCACCCATAAAAGAGACAATCATATCTCTCTTGCCTAACTCAAAAGACTGTTTTGAGGATCAAAGGCGATAGAATGTCAGTAATGTAAGGACCCTTAGAGCTAATCTTAGAGATCATCTAATCCAGTAGCCTCATTTCAATTATAAATCAATGGATAGGAAAGAAAAATGCAGTCCTAGACAAGTGAAAAGAATTGCTATTATTAGAGTATATATGAAAACTGGGCTAAAATATTCTTTTCTTCATAGAGAAGGTACCTTAGAGCATTGTATGAGATCAACCTAGTCATTCATCTTTTTCTCTGTCACTAGTTGGCTCATTCCTTTGGAGTCTCAAGGATTTCTAGAGTCCCCTTTCAAAAAGCAGCTACTCCTGAGATGAGTTAGACCCATGTTGGTTCAAATGAAAAAGAACCCAGATCATGATAATAATGGAACAAAATTTATGGGATATAGAAATCCTCCTCTGATATAAGAGAAAAGGAGACTGAGCTGGGAGTTGGGAACCTGTTTTCTAATTCTGGTTCTGTTGACAAGTGGAGGCCAGCCATATGTCACATCCCTGAGACTAACATGGGAGAACAAATATATCTTATTGACTTTTTCCTGGGGAGGAGGAGAGAATATTAGCAGCCCATGTTCCTAGATGCTTTGATCTGTAGCCTGGATTCCTGAAGAGGACATCACATTCTCTACTTTCAGAAGATCATTTCTAGCAACTCAATTACAGAACTAATTTTCTAAAGAAGTTTGAACAAGGGAGGGAGTTATAGTGTCTGGAATAGGTGGAGCTTATACTGGACCTGCATGAGATATCCAGGGAGGGTGGGGGTAGGGGGAAGAAAGAATGGCTTTTCATGTCAGGAAAAAGAACTGGGACTGGGCATGATAATGAGAATGTACCTTAGTGAAGAGACTGGCCTGGTTGGAGCAAGTTTTCATGACCAGCTGAAATGATATTTGTAAAGCATGTGGCTCATTGCCTCCACTTGCTCATTTCCTTCCTTTTAAAGATCCCTTAATGGGGGGCAGCTAGGTGGCCCTGAAGTCAGGAGGATCTGAATTCAAACCAAGCCTCAGATATTTGACACTACCTATGTGACCCTGAGAAACTAGAGATGTCTGTTCTGCATCCCTTTAAGTCACACACTTAACTCTGATTACTTCATAATAAATAAAAAATAAAATAAAGATTCCTTACTTCTCCTGAAATAAAGTTCTGTCTTTGGATTATCAATTTTCTTCTGATGATAAGGATAATGATTGTAAAGTTATGTAATGCTGCAGACTCTAAAGAACAGAAAAGAGAGGAATTATTAACCTGGAATATATTTGAAGACTATTATAAACAGTGTGGTACAGACACTACTACTCCAATCTCCCCATATTAACTCTGGGAGTTAGGTCCTTTGATTACCCCCATTTTTATAGATAAAGAAACTGAGGCAAAGAGAGGATAAGTATCACACAGCTAGTAATTGTCTGAGACCAAATTTGAACTTGCATCTCTCTGACTCTAGGCTCAGCACTTGACTGCCCTAAGGGAGAGGGCATTTCAGTCTGAGTGAGTTACTTCAGCAAAGTCATTGAAATAGGAAGAGGCATGGGTATGAGGTGGGGGTGAATGCTGAATGAGGATAGTCCTTAGCACCAGTTTTGTAATGGGGAATCACGAAAGGAAAGGTTGGTCAGACTAATGGGATTAGAATTCATGATTTGACAATTAAGTAACAAAGATGATTCCTATGCTGCACAAACTACTGGGGTTTTTTTGGAAAGATTCTATTTATTTTGAGTTTTACAATTTTTCCCCTTATTCTTGCTCCCCCCCCCCCCAGAAGACAGTCTGTTAGTCTTTACATTGTTTCCATAGTATACATTGATCTAGGCTGAATGTGATGAGAGAGAAATCATATCCTTAAGGAAGAAAAATAAAATATAAGAGATAGCAAAATTACATAATAAGATAATGTTTTGTTTTGTTTTCTAAATTGAAGGCAATAGTCTTTGGTCTTTGTTCAAGTGCTGTAATTCTTTCTCTGGATACAGCCTGAAATACCATTCCTATACCCAAGCTCCACTCCAATGTTTCAATGAATCATGAATTTCTAAAATCCAACCAGCTCTAAATCTAATGAAACTATTGATAGGGCCCTGATCTACATAGCATGATGGGATATCCAAGTGGGCTGCTTAAATCCAGTTGGGAAACTCAATGAAAGCATTTCTGCAACTCTTGATTCTTCTTGATTCCAGCTTAGATTCTTTTTAAAAAAATTATTTATTTAAGGCAATAGTGTTAAGTGACTTGCCCAAGGTCACATAGCTAGGTAATTTTTAAATGTCTGATACTGAATTTGAACTCGGGTCCTCCTGACTCTAGGACCAGTGTTCTGTCCACTGCACCACCTAGCTGCACCTCCAGCTAAGATTTGGCACAAGAGATAGATGTAAGTCTAGATTGGATCTCCTTCCTCCAGCCTACTTTGTAGACTTGGTCATTGAATTCAGATAATGCCAGTGTATTGAGTATGTACCTAGACTTTAATTTCCCATAATGCTTGAGGATAAGGCTCTTAGAAGATATTTGCTGGACATCTGCCTTCCCAAAAAGCATCCATTTGGAAAATGTGGTGACTTCGTTAAATGAGAACTCTAGTAGGAATAGTGGTGTTTGATATGGGAGGTTTAAAAAATAGAGCAGTTGGGGGCAGCTAGGTGGCATAGTGGATAGAGCCTGGGCCCTGGAGTCAGGAGGACCTGAGTCCTACCTCAGACACTTAATAATTACTTAGCTATGTGACCTTGGGCAAGTCACTTAACCCCATTGCCTTGCAAAAAAAACCCAACAAAAATAGAGCAGCTGGAACTACAAGGTTGGTGTAAAGCAGACAAGGAAGGAATGAACAGGAGGAAGATCAGGTTAAAGGGAGTATAGAAGACTGTGTCCTTAAACTCAGGAGTCATGGCTGCATACCAATGGTTGTGTCTTCCCACTTTGCCAGAAGATCAGAGGGATTGAAGGACAAATCATTATAATTCCTATGGAAGTATAGAAGATGGCACCCATTTTGGTATGGGTGTAAAGAATATTTTACTCCTTGGTCCTTTTATTTGTTATTAACATTATATCATGTCTAATTAAATTCTTTTGCTATTAGATTTATGTGTCTTTTGTATGATCTGACAATAGAGACTTGATAAGATAGGGGTTTAAGTTGTAAGTTAAATAATTGATTGCTTCATTGATGGACACATTGAAACTGTGGGGTGCTATACTCTTTTAGGCCTTCTCCCTTAATATCATTATGGATGGACAACATGAAAATTACAGCTGAATCACTATTTCTTCTTGGGCTTCCAGGATCTCTTTCTGATGGAACTAGGGAAATCAGGGTGCTTTCTACAGAAAGTCAGACCATGGGGGAGCTTTGGCCACTGTTCTTTCTCCTAGAAAAATGATATCTAGCTCTCCACTCTCCTTTGGAACTGGGATGGGGTGGAAGAAATGGTTCCATAATTAGTCATTTAAAAAAAATTTTTAAGGCTGTGGGGTTAAGAGTGACTTGCCCAGGGGCAGCTAGGTGGCTCAGTGAATAGGGCACCAGCCTTGGAGTCAGGAGTACCTGGGTTCAAATCTGACCTCAGGCACTTAATCATTACCTAGCTGTGTGGCCTTGGGCAAGCCACTTAACCCCATTGCCTTGAAAAATCTAAAAAAAAAAAGAGTGACTTGCCCAAGGTCACACAACTAGGTAATTATTAAATGACTGAGGCCAGATTTGTACCAGGTCCTCCTGACTCCAGGACCAGTGTACCATTTAGCTGCCCCTATTATTAGTCATTTATCCCAAACTTTAGGACCTGGGACTTAGGTTTGAAACAACACATGTGAAAATAGATATAAACAACTTTCCCCAGGTAGCCTCATGGTAATAATCTTTGCTTGAGGATGGTTTTGGAGCAAAGACAGCGGAGCAGGAGACCCTTGGGCTCCTATTACACATTCAGGAATGGGGCAAGCTGTAAGGGTAAAGTCCAGGGACCTACTCTAGCCCCCCCCTCTTCTGCTTGCAAAGGGAATTACTGTCTGCTAACATCTGGAATTCATCTGGGGTCTTGACAAGTAAATTAGGAGGGAGCTACCGGTCACTTACAGGGTGGCGCGTGCCCAGAGCCGTGATGAAAGAAAAGGAAAGAAGCTGGAGAAAAGTTCCATTCTAGGCTCTATTACTAAGTTCCTGTGTGTCTATAGGTCACTCATTAACTTCTCTGAGCCTCAGCTCCTTCATCTGTAGAATGGAGTGAATCATCCTTTCTCTGAGAGTTTCTATTTTCATGGGGGAGGGAGTTGGTGAATAGTGATGGTGATGCAAAAAAGAAGGAAAAAAAATAACAGCATCAAGAAATTTTTTAAATACACAGAAGAGGGCAAAGGAAAGTTTAGGAAGAGATATATATTTTAATTATACATAATAGAAATTCTCACATAGAATCTTCTGTTCAATCTTTAGAGACTGAATGTTCAAGTATATAATTTCACAATAAAAATGAAAATTTATTAAAATAATAATGATGATAATCCTTGTTCTATCTTTGCTAGGGACAATGCTAGTAAATGTAAGCAATACTGGGAACAGGGATGTTGTCAGAGGTCTCCTGGGTAGCTCTAGTATTCATTTGCCAGAAAAGATTCAGAACCCCTGGAACTCAGGACCCTGCCAAATCTCTCCCCCAAAAGATTAAATTGAATTTCAAGGTCCATTAAATTTTGACACATATTATGGTAGGAACTGGCCACCTACTAATTTGGATTCATCTCAACTTCACACCCAGAATATGTGTGTTCAATTCAAGAATTCTCTTGCTGAGAAATGAGAGACAGTATACAGAAACTTTAGAATGATTGATAAATTCATGAAAGTAGTTGTTGATAGCAAAGAAGTGCTACCAATTCCTATGATCATCTATTTTCTTATTGTATTTTGTAAGGGATTCCTTTAGCCTAGCCTGGTACATTTGTAAGATGCTTCCATCATAAAACTGGGCAGCTCCAATCCACCTAAAATCATCTTGAATTAGTTGATAGTCTGGATAGCTCCAGTTTCCTGGTTACATCTAAGGTTTCTTTTCCAAGAACCAGACCAAGACTGATACCCAAAGTTGGCAGTTAGACAAAAATTCATGTTTCCTTGAGATCCTTTTCTCATGAATGAATGTTCAGCTCTTGGTTTGTATTCTATTAATTAACACTTTAGTAAGATTAGAGGTAAGTGTGTTTCTGATTTTTCAAATTCTAGTATTGGATTAATGAGCTTTTTGTATGTCCAGGACTATGGAAGGCAGTGAGATGGATAAAGAAACTCAAGACATGATTGCTATTCTCAGAAAGCCTATATTGATTACAAAGGATTGATATGGATATAGATATAGATTTCCAGAGATATCTATCTGTGTATTTATCTAATCCATAAAATGGGAAAGATCACATATAAATAAGAAATGAGAAAGATCATATATCTATACATATATCTATACATATATATGTATATATATATATATATATATATACATATATGAAATGTGAAAGATCATAAAAGAGGAATGTAAGAACTGAAAGGGACCTTCCTCAGAGATAGTCTTACCCAACATTTTGTGAATAAAGATGAGATCCAAAGAAGGAACATAGGGGTTTATGGTGGTTTAAAATTTCAATATTAATTGACAGCACTGTTGGTTATCAAAAAAAGTAAATAAAACCTAAATAAGAGGATAATATCAATAAAGAGGCACTTAGGTGGCTCAGCAGATAGTGTTGGCCTAGAGTCAAGAATACTTGAGTTCCAATCTAGCCTACCCTGGACAAGTCATTTAACCTTGTTTTCTTCCCTTTCTTCATCTGTAAAAATGATCTAGAAAAGGAAATGACAAAGTATTCAAGTATTTTTGCCAAGTAAAATGAAGAGTAGAACATAAAAAATAACTGAATATCAACAACATCAATGTTGCGAAAGAGAAAGAGGGGCCACTGTACCCTGCCCTGTCAGATTAAACCACTTTTCAGATTATCCAGAGAGAGAAGAGGCCAGGATTATGGGATCATAGATTTAGATCTTGAAGGAACTTTAGAGATCATCTAATCCAACTGCATTATGTTATAGGAAAGAGGAAGGAAACAATTTATAAATCACTTATATTCCAGCCAAGAGCTTTGCAAATAGCATCTCACTTGATTTTCAGAATAGCCCCAGAGTGGGATCTATTATTAATGCCCATTTTACAGAAGAAGAAATTGAGACAAAAAGTTAAATGACTTGCCCAGGACTATACAGTGAGTAAATGTTTGAGAATACATTTGAACTTAGGTCTTTCTCATTCCAGGACCTGTGCACTAGATGTCCCTCCTAGTGATAAGGCAATAGAAACCCAGAAAAATTAAGCGACTTGCCTTAATAGATAGCCAAATTTAGACTCAGGAACAGCTGAGTTCAAATCCCACCTCTAACACTAATTGTGTAACCCTGGGCGAGCCACTTAGTTTATTTGACCCCAATGAAGATATTAATGAGGCAGTCATAGTACAATGTAGTAGTAGTAGTACAATGACTTCATCACTGGATCAGGAGCCAGGAAAATCTAAACTCAGATCTATGCTCTGAATGCTCTACTTGGTAGCTGCATATGCAAATCACCTATCTACCTCAGGTTCCTTATAGGTGAAATGGATATAATAATAGCACCTACTTCCCAAGATTTTTGTAAAGATCAAGTGAGAGAATATTTGTACAGTGCTTTGCAAACCTAAAAGTGTTACATGAATGCAAGCAATATTATTGCAACATATAAATACATGCAACCTTATTATATTATAACATATAGTATATATATATATATATATATGCATACACCTTATAGCATTGTTGTAAAATTTCTTTCTTTTTTTTTAAAGATTTTATTTGAGTTTTGAGTTTTATAATTTTTCTCCCAATCTTACTTCCTCCCCCCCATGGAAAGCAATCTGTCAGTCTTTATTTTGTTTCCATGTTGTACATTGATCCAAATTGAGTGTGATGAGAGAGAAATCACATCCTTAAGGAAGAAACAAAAAGTATGAGAAAACAAGATCAGACAATAATTTTTTTTTTTTAGTTTTTGCAAGGCAAATAGGGTTAAGTGGCTTGCCCAAGGCCACACAGCTAGGTAATGATTAAGTGTCTGAGGCTGGGTTTGAACTCAGGCACTCCTGACACCAGGGCTGGTGCTCTATCCACTGTGCCACCTAGCTGCCCCCAGACAATAAAATTTCAATGAAATTCTGTACATAAACTACTTTTTAATCTTGAAATCATTACATAAATGTCATTTGTTGCTAGGGCTCAAAGTCACACTGCAAGTGTATTTGAACTTGGGACCTTTGATTTTAAATCCATCTCATTTTGCCCTGGGGACCATATGAAAAAAAGTCTGCTTAGATTGGAAAAGAGAAGATGATGGAGTGTGGAGGAGAGAGGACAGGACAGCTGTCTTCAAATATTTGAAGAGTTTTCATGTAGAATTAGACTTATTCTTGTCTGGCTCCAGAGGGCAAAACCATGACCAATGGGTACAAGATGGCATATTTCAACTGATTATAAAGAAAACAATTTCTACTAATTGGAGCTGTCTCAAAATAGAATGAATTGCCTCAGGAAGCAATGAGTTTCCTGACACTGGAGGTCTCGACACAGATAACTTGTCTGGGATGTAGCAGAAGGGATTTATATTTTAGTTAGGAATTTGATCAGATGACCTCTGAAGTTCCTTTCTACTTCTAAAATTCTTAGATTCTGGATTGCACATGGTTCACAAGGGAAGTCAGATCTGGTCTGCCTACCCCCAACCCAGTACTTAGACCCTCAAGATTGTTGTTGTTCAGTCTTTTCTGATGTGTCTGACTCTCCTTGACCCCATTTGGGGTTTTCTTGGCAAAGATATTGGACTAGTTTGTCATTTCCTTCTACAGCTCATTTTACAGATGAGGAAACCAAGGCAAACATGGTAAAGTGACTTGCCCAGGGTCACTTAGCTAGTAATGTTTAAGACTGACTTTGAACTCAGGAAGCTGAATTTTCTTGAACTCCAGACCTGGTGCTCTCTCTCCACTGCACCAACTACTGCCCTTTGGATCATCAAGAATTCAATAGTAAAAAATGCTTTAGACTATCAGATATCTGAGAAGCTACATTCCCCCCTTTGTCTTTTGAGAGTCAGTGTGGTAGAAGGGAAAAGTGCTCAAGATTTGGAGTCTGGGAACTCCAAACCAAATCCTGGTTTTTTTTTTTTCTATTTACTATCTGTATGATCTTGGGAAAGTCACTTTGGGTGGGTGGGGGGCTCACTCTATAGTCTCAGTTTCCTCAGGAATAAAATGAAGGTGGTGTATTTTGTGATTTAAGGGTCTTCTTACAGTTCTATATCTATAATCCTATGAATTTGGGTGAGTCAATTCATAGTTCTGGAGGTTCAGTTTTCTTGCCTGTAAAATGATTGGGTTGGACTAGATTACCTTTAACGTCTCAATCTGTGATTTTATCATAGTGGTTCTATGACCTTCTGAAGTAGGTATATCATTTACTCTGTAGAACTCAACCTAGTTTCATAAGTAGAAAGGGTCAATCACTGTAGCAAAGGGATTACCCTTCTTTGACTGACTCTGGTTCTGAGAAACAATTGTAGTCAGTCACCAAAACAGACCATGATTTTATTCTGGAGGATGTGGGTTTCTTTGGCTTTTTATCTTGCCTGTTCCATTTTCAGACTTTCCTGGCTATCTGAGGAATTTTGGCTGATATGGTTTCATATGTGTGAACCACAGTCCTTGAATACACAAAAGCCAGCCCTTAATTTCATTTGAACTTAATCTACTATCAGTTCACACTTCCTGATACTGTATTGGAAAAGTTTCCTGTTAACCTCAATTCATTTTTTTTAAGCAATTGGGTTTGTGACTTATCCAAGGTCATGCAACTAGTACTTGTTTGAGACTGGATTTGAACTTCCTGACTCCAGCATTAGTACTATATCCACTACACTATTTAGTTGCCCCATTCTCCACTTCTTCCATTCCAAATCAATTTTAAAAAGAATCTGGACTTTCAGATATTTGGTGAAAGGCAACATGGTATAATAGATAAAATTGCAATGCAACATAGATAATAGTTTTGCTGTGGTTCAGTCGTGTCTAACTCTTCAGACTCTATCTTGGGGTTTCTTGACAAAGACATTGGGATAGGGCAGCCAGGTGGTGCAGTGAATAGAGCACTGGCCCTGGAGTCAGGACAACCTGAGTTCAAATCCAGCTTCAGACATTTAATAATTGCCTGTGTGACCTCGGGCAAGTCACTTAACCCCCCATTGCCTTGCAAAAATAACAAAAAAACAAACAAACCAAAAAAAAAGACATTGGGATAGTTTGTCATTTCCTTCTCCAGTCCATTTGACAGATGAAGAAACTAAGGCAGAGTGAAGTGATTTCTCCAAGGTCAAATATCTAGGAAGGCAGATTTAAACTTATCTCCCTTACTCCACTCCTTATCTACTGCACCACCTAGATGCCCATAGATATTATTAACTTGTGGTTTTCTAAGTCAATATGGACCCACAATATATTTCTTTTTCTTTGAGGTTGACAATTTGAGTTCTAGACAACTTTTTAAGATGCTAAGTTGCAGGGAGGTCTGGTGTCTGTAGAAAGCTCCTCACTGGGACCTCCTTATCCAATGAAATAACAAGTTTAGCTTCTATCCTTACATTCTTGGTACTAATAATAATTATAATGATAGCTAATATTTATATAGCACTTAATATGTACCAAGAACTACACTAAGTACTTTATAATGATCTCTTTGGAGCCTTACAACAATACTGGGAAGTAGGCATTATTATTATCCCCATTTTACAAATGAGGAAACTGAGGCAAACAAAAAAGATGAAGTGACTTGCCCAGAGTTTCATAAATAGCAAATGTTTGACTAGACAATCTTTTCATCTGTGACTTAAACAGCTAATTCTGGATTCTTCTGTGAAGAGCCACAATGAGAGAAAGAAGGACAATGACAACTTCCTGGCTGTTCTTCCATGCCTGGAATAGTCTCCTTCATCTCCACCTCCTGGCATCCCTGGCTCCCTTTAGGTCCCAAATAAAATTACATCTTTTATAGTAGACTTTTTCCAATTCCTCTTAATTTTAAAGCAATTTCTTCTATTAATTATTTCCTATTTATCCCATATTTAGCTTGTTTTTCCATATCTGTTTATAAGCTGCCTTCCCCATTAAATTGTAAGTTCCTTGAGGGCAGGGAAGATCTTTTGTCTCTCTTTTATTGATTGATTGATTGATTGATTGATTGATTGCAAGGCAATGGGGTTAAATGACTTGCCCAAGGCCACACAACTAAGTTTCAAGTATCAGAGGTCAAATTTAAACTCATGTCCTCCTGACTCCAGGGTCGGTGCTCTATTCACTGTGCCACCTAGCTGCCCCCTTTTGCCTCTTTTTTTAAATAGTATTTCATTTTTCCCAATTACATATAAAGACAAATTTTAACATTCATTTCTTTTTTTAAAATTTTTATTAAAGATATTATTTGAGTTTTACAATTTTCCCCCAATCTTGCTTCCCTCCCCCAACCCCCACCCCACAGATAGCATTCCCTCAGTCTTTACTTTGTTTCCATGTTGTACCTTGATCCAAATTGGGTGTGATGAGAGAGAAATCATATCCTTAAAGAGAACAGAATTCTCAGAGGTAACAAGATCAGACAATAAGATATCTGTTTTTTTTTTCCCAAATTAAAGGGAATAGTCCTTGTGCTTTGTTCAAACTCCACAGCTCCTTATCTGGATACAGATGGCACTCTCCTTTGCAGACAGCCCAAAATTGTTCCCAGTTGTTGCACTGATGGAATGAGCAAGTCCTTCAAGGTTGATCATCGCTCCCATGTTGCTGTTAGGGTGTACAGTGTTTTTCTGGTTCTGCTCATCTCACTCAGCATCAGTTCATGCAAATTCCTCCAGGTTTCCCTGAAATCCCGTCCCTCCTGGTTTCTAATAGAACAATAGTGTTCCATGTAACATTCATTTCTTAAAAAAAAAATTTGAGTTCCAAATTTTCTCCTTCTCTCCCTTCCTGAGAAGATAAGCAATTTGATATACAATTTGATGTAATATATGTACAATTATGTAAAGTATATTTCCATATTAGTCATGTTGCGAAAGAAGAAACAAACCAAAAGAAAAAAACACACACAAAAAATAAAATGAAAATAGAATGTTTTGGTGTCCATTCAGACTCCATTATTTCTTTCTCTGGAGATGGATAGTATTTTTCATTATAAATCCTTTGGAAATGTCCAGTGTCCTTTGGATCATTATTGCTGAAAATAATTAAGTCGGGGCAGCTAGGTGGTGTAGTGGATAAAGCACCGGCCCTGGAGTCAGGAGTACCTGAGTTCAAATCTGATCTCAGATACTTAATAATTACATGACTGTATGGCCTTGGGCAAGCCACTTAACCCCATTTGCCTTGTAAAAACCTAAATAATAATAATAATTAAGTCATTCACGCTTAATGTTCATACAATATTGCTATTACTGTGTATGGTGTTCTCTTGGTTTTGTTCACTTTACTTTGTATCAGTTCACACAAGCTTTTTAGGTTTTTCGTAAATCTTCCTATTTGTTATTTTTAATATTTTTCTTCTTTTGGTGTCCCCAGAGCACAACATAGTGCCTGGAACATCATAGGAACTTAATAAATGTTTACTGACTGACTGGATCAAATGGAATAACTTAATTATATAGAGAAATTTGTGTTGGCAAGGAGGTCTACCTCTTCAAATGAGACAGAGGAGAAAGAGGAGATAATGGCAGAAGACATCTGAATAATAGTAGATGAGGATGAAAGGGAGAAGAGGGAGCTTGCAGTATATGACCTAAATTTTTTTCAGTGAAATATAAAGCAAGGTTCTCAGTTGAAAGATTGGGGGAAAGGAAGATCTATGAGAAGATTAAGCTGGTATAAACTGTGGTAGTGAGTGAGATAGGCAGTTAGGGAGGGATAAAAAGATCACTTTGGTATAGTGAGAGTCAAGTTGAGATTATATAACATAATTTTGTAGTGGACCCAGTCAGAAAAGTTTCATGACTTTTTTTCAGGTTTGTTGGCAGCACATCAATCAACAAACGTTAAGGCAATAGATGGTGAAAGTAAATTAAGGCTGAATCTTAGCAGGGCAAGATCAGAGATAGGATAAAGTAGCAAGGAACTTGAAAGTAGAAGGCAGAGCATTTTTACTACCCCTCTAAGTAAAGGCAGGTCTGTTCTTGACTTTAGGAAAGAGGGAACACACATTTCTTAAACATCTGCTGTGTATGCCAGCCACTTCACAAGTATTATTGGATCCTCACCACAATCCTGTGAGGTGAGGGTGCCATTATTATTTCCATTTTATAGGTAAGGAAATATAGAAATTAAGTGATAGGGGTGGGAGATTTCACACAACTAGTAAATATCTCGTGTTAGATTTGAATCCACATCCTCCTGATTCCAGGTTTGCCATGAGTGGGGATGGGGATCAGGATCACATAACTAATAAATGTTGAAAGTCATCTTCCTGTCTCCAGACTTAGAGCTCTATCCACTGTGCTGCCTAGACTCTTGAGATGGGAAAATGAGTATCTTCTATTCCAGGAAGGTTCATAAAGAACTCCTTGATTATTGATTTTGTAACCATTCTCAGTTCCAATCAGCTGCTAAATGAAAGATCCCTCTTTTTTATGTTGCAAAATGACCAGTGCTTGGAATCAGGGGGCAGGACCCTTACAATTCATTTCATTACCCTTTTCTAGAAACAGGTTTCCTGACTTCTTCCACATGACAGAGGCAGTTGCTCTGAAGGTAGGGCTCCCATCCATCTGGACATTTTAATATGTCTGACTTGATTTAGTAGGATGTAGTCGGATCTGGTTACAAAATACCTTCACATACTTTATCTCATTTTGTTCATTTCAGGAGTCCCATTAGATAGAGCAAATTATTCCCATTTTATAGATAAAGAAACTGAGACTTGGAGAAGTTAAGTGTCTTTGGTCATTGGGGAATTGGTCTAAAGATTCTGGAAAGCAATTTGGACCATGCAAGAAATGTTCCTAAATCAGTCATATTTTTAAACCTAGGTTTTTATTTATTTTTTTATTAATGCTTTATTTATTTATTTATTTATTTATTTTAGCAAGGAAATGGAGTTAAGTGACTTGCCCAAGGTCACTCAAGCTAAGCAATTTATAAATTACTGAGGTCGGATTTGAACTAAGGTCCTCCTGACTTCAGGGTGGGTGCACCTAGCTGCCCCTTAAAACCTAGTTCTGGGACAGCTAGGTGGCACAGTGGATAAAGCACTGGCCCTGGAATCAGGAGTACCTGGATTCAAATCAGGTCTCAGACACTTAATAATTACCTAGCTGTATGGCCTTGGGCAAGCCACTTAACCCCATTTGCCTTGCAAAAACCTAAAAAAACCCCAAAACAAACAAACAAACAAAACCTAGTTCTTAGACCCATTTCTCAGTGAAAGGCAGATCAAAAGGTATATATATATATATCATAGCAGGGGCGGCTAGGTGGTGCAGTGCATAGAGCTTTGGCACTGGAGTGGAGTCAGGAGTACCTGAGTTCAAATCCAACCTCAGACACTTAATAATTACCTAGTTGTGTGGCCTTGGGCAAACCACTTAACCCCACTGCCTTGCAAAAATCTAAAAAGAAAAAAATCATAGCAACATTTTTATAGTAGCACAAAAAATTAAATAAAAAGCTTTTGCTCATGCATGGGGCAAATGTGTGATAGCTGATTGTTATGACAATTATTGTATTATAAAAAGAATCATTAATGTGAGATACTTCTGAAAATCATAGGAAGACATTTGAATTTATGCAGAGAAAAGAAAGCAGAACCAGGGAAACTTTACACATAAGCACTCAAATAAAACAACTGAACTCAGTTTAATTGCAATGACCTAGGAAGCAGGGGAGAAAATATGCTTTGATCTTGATTGTTTCCATTGCAAATCAGAATGAGATTCTTTTGACAAAAGAAAGTACTACAATGCACAAAGAAAAAAGTTAAAAGAATTTTCTTTGTGATAGCACACGACTAAGAACAGAATTCTCCCCAGATATGATGAGATGACTGACCATAGGTTATTAGGCTCTGGGAAAGGGTTGCCACATTGTCACTAGGGGTAGCAGTCCCTCTGGGCAAGGGATGGTTTATGGATCCTGGAGAGGGGACTGGACCACAACAGGACAACTTGGGGAACCTTGAGCTAATTACTTCCTGTTTTAGAACTAATGATATTTTTTAAGATGATTTTTTAGGATTCTCAAGGTATACTATCATGTCATCTGCAAAGAGTAAGTTTTGTCTCTTCCTTTCCAATTCTAATTCCTTCACTTTCTTTTTTCATTTCTTATTGCTGAAGCTAACATTTCTAATACAATATTGAATAGTAGTGGTGATAATGGGCATCCTTGTTTCACCCCTGATCTTATTGGGAATGTCTCTAGCCTCTCCCCATTGAATATAATGCTTCTTGATGGTTTCAGATAGATACTGCTTATCATTCTAAGGAACAATCCATTTATCCCTACACTCTCTAGTGTTTTTAGTTGGAATGGGTGCTGTATTTTGTCAGACTTTTTCAGCATCTATTGAGATAATTATATAATTTCTGTTAGGTTTGTTATTGATATAGTTAATTATACTAACAAGAACTGATGATGTTTTGATAGAGATGGACAGGGATTGAATTTGTGGTTTAATTGAAATAAGAAACTCCCACATGAGAGAACTCCCTCTAATAATGCAGGTTGACATCTCTGAAATTGATCATTTTAAAGTGTTGACCAAAACACTAAGATTATGTGACTTGCCCGGGGTATCAGAGACAGTATGTGAACAGATTTGAACAAAGATTTTTCTGGTTGCTGGCTTTCTATCTACTTATACTACTCACTTCTTAAAAAACAAAACAGAACAAAACAAAAACTTCATCTATTTTTAAATCAAGAATAAACCAAGGGTACTACTGAGCCTTTGGGGAAGCTAGGTGGCGCTGTGGATAGAGTACCAGGAGTTGAAAAGACTCATCTGAGTTCAAGTCTTGCCTCAAACACTAGCTGTGTGACCTTGGGTAAGTTACTTAACCCTATTTGCCTCAGTTTTCTTCTCTGTAAAATGATCTAAAGAAGGAAATTACAAACCAGTACCTTTCTCAAGTATCTTTCCCAAGAAAACCACAAATGGGATTACGATTAGTCCAAAATGACTGAACAACAACAAAACTTGAGTCTTTCACAAATGCAACCACCCCAGGTTCCCCAGGATTAATCCACCAACAAGAGTAATCTAACTAAAGATTCGTTCTTGGGTTGTTCCAATGCTTGCTTAATTGTTGCACCTGTGGATGCATCTTGCTGTTTCTCTGGGTTTCTGTTCCTCCCCCTGCCCTTGGGGGGGGAGGGGGAGGGAAGGGGGTCTAGAGCCACTAGACCATCTCAGGTCTGTGTCTAATCAGGCACTAAATTGTGCAGTCTGGATGATAATTTGTCTTAGGTCTGTCTCCCCCATAAAATGGAGACCTTCTCCAGGGTGGGGGCCTCTGTCTTCTGTTAGTCCTACAAGTCCCGGAGGACAAAGACTATGTCTTCTCCTTACATCTTTCCCTAGCACCAACAGGACTCAACACAAGGGACTGACTAAACCAAGAAAGCCTGAAAGAGAACGGAAGAGCAAGGTGGTTAGAGTCATCTGACTCAGTAAGAATTTGAAAGGGGAAGGGATCTTGGAC
This sequence comes from Macrotis lagotis, assembly GCF_037893015.1. Taxonomy (NCBI): domain Eukaryota; kingdom Metazoa; phylum Chordata; class Mammalia; order Peramelemorphia; family Peramelidae; genus Macrotis; species Macrotis lagotis. The sequence continues at coordinate 154,904,131 of NC_133661.1, forward strand.
TTCATTTAGTCCACACCCTCATCTTCTAGATGGAGGAACTGAGAAACAGATATAAAGTGTATTACCCTAGATCATAAAAAATATTATATGACACATCTAGGATTTGAACCCATGTCATCCTTCATTTTAGAGTTGGACAAATTGAGAAATAGAGTTAGAGGGAAATGTGTTCTCATGTAGATCTGAAGTAGCAGATATACGCAGCTAGGTGGACCAGTGGATGGCATACCAGGCAACAAATGGGATTTAAATTCATACCCTCTGATGCAAATTCAGTGTTCTTCCTCCTCTCAGGTTGCCTCTTTGCTTTCAGTTCAAAGATGCAGGCCCAAGGCTGGTCCACAGAGGCCCCATTGCTTTCTAGGGAATTTGTCCTCATCTTCCCCCTTCCAGGTTGTTCTGTCCCCCAAGGTGATAAACTCTCTGTGACCCAGTGAGGGGCTGAGGTTCTCACCTGTGAAAATAAAAGCATTTCTCTTAAAGGCTCTGACTCAGCAAGCCCAAATCCACCCCAGCCATAAGGACAATGCCTGTCATCCAAGTTCTGATCCTGGATTTATGCTATTAAACAAGTGCTGTTAGCTAGGCCTGTCACTTTATAAGATCATGGCCTGGAAATGTCCTAGGATGACCTTGCTCCTGTCAGAAGTCAGTACTTCTCCAGTGGAAGTATCCAAACCACCGTCATTCCAGCAAGGTTGTCTTGAATAGAGTACTTCTCAAACCCATGTGAATTCCTGTATTCACACAAACACCCTAGTCTAGGACACACACACACACACACACACACACACACACACACACACACACACACACACACACTTTCTTACCCACACAAGCACACAAAATCACTATAGTTAATACAGGCTCACTCTATACTGGAAACATTCACAATAGAACAGAAAGAACAAAAGGGCAAGAGACAATTGAGAACTGAGTTCCAAGGAGGCAACTGGAAGACTGGTCTGAATGGAATTAGATGGTTTTTGTCAGAGAACAGCAAAATTTAATGTTGGGGTCAATTTATTCAAGATGGCCTTGAATGACAGGCACAATTTAGTCCTGTTAGCTCATAATATATCATATGTAGCATTTCTTATTTGGTCATTTCAACCATGTTGTACTGATTCTTCAGGACCCCATTTAGGATTTTCTTGACAAAGATACCTGGGTTATTTGCCTTTGTTTCTCCAGCTCATTTTACAGATGAGGAAACTGAGGCAAAGAGGTTTAAGTACTTGCCTGGGACCTCACAGCTAAGTATCTGAGGCTGGATTTAAATTCAGATCTTGACTCCAGGTCTGGCATTCTACCCATTGCACCACCCAGGTGTCCTGACTACTACTACTATTACTACTACTACTATATGACTACTTAACCATAATTTAAGGTTCTGTACTTTGGTTAGATAGGCAGTAGGGAGCCCATGTAGATCCTTAAGTAAGGGAATGATACAATAAAACCTGTCTTCAGTAGTGGCAGCCTCAGAAGAGGTCCTCTTTTCCTCAAGAGTCCCCTTTTCCTTTTTTGGGGGGAGGGGGTTCTAATTTTTCCATTTCAGACAATTCATCCAGGACCCCACTATGTGTGCTTGAGAATTTCAGCCATCCACCCAAATTTCCGGAAGGAGCCCTCCACCCCCAGGGCCCTGGTATCTCCCAGACCTTGGGAGGAATGTTTATCGAAGAATTGTTTATATGGCAGCCTCTCCTTCCCCCCAGACAGCAGATATAATATCAGGGACTGCTCAGGCAGAGCCATTGTCCCACTTCTCAGTGGGGAGGCAATGTGCTTAGCTTATTTCCCCGAAACATAAACTCCCAGAGATAAGGCATCGTTCTGGCTAGACGCTATTTTCCGTGGGGCCAAGAGGACATTTAATCCGGCTGCATCTACAAGGCCCTGTTTACTAAGGAAAGTCATTCAAATAAATTTATGGCCTATATTGTCCTGTTTGGGGGGTGGAGGGGTGTTTGTGAACTGAATCAAATATCAGGGACCATGATGCTCCAGCTCCAGCAGAGGGCGCCATCGATCAACGAGTTGGGCTTCTCTTTTTTTCCCTGACATTACCAAGAAAACAGATGAGGGGAAATGTAACCTAGTTTACACAGAATTATAGAGTTCATCTCTTCCAGAGGTCCTTAACCTTTCTGTGTGTGTGTCATTGACCCCATTGAAAGTCTGGTGAAGTCTATAGACCCCTTCTCAGAGTAATGCTTTGAAAGGCATAACATAAAATAAAGATGATTATGAAGGAAATCAATTTATTTAAAATATTAAAAAAAGCAATAGCTCCAGGTTAGAAGACCCTGTTATCATCCAACTCTATAATTTTTACAGGGGGAGAAAGTGAGGCCCGGGAAGTTTGGCTGAATCGGTACTTCTCATGATCAATGCTATCATGACTGTATTCTATGAAAGTGATTTTGCCCAAATTGCTGTATCAGGCTAGTAGCAGAGCCTGGAGAACTCAAGACTCGGGATTCTATGGAAAAAGTTCTTTACATTGTGCTTCCCTGATACTTTTTTGCCTTCATTATTTCTGACTTCAGGACCCCTTGACCATAAGAATCAGTTTTGTGTAAATTTCTAAATTAGGTGGTTTGTCTTTGGACCCAAGAGTCCCTGTCTTTTTGCACTTTCATCTTCTTTATAATTCTCCTTTGAACTTCTCTACTGTCCTTTCCAGTATAGATCCCACTTGAAGGTTCTAGACTTCCTAACTCCTCTCATCATGAACATTTAATATAGACCCATTCTCCCTAGGTGGCAAAGTAGGCAGAAGGCTGGTCCTGGAGTCAGAAGATTCATCTTCCTGAATTCAAATCCAGTATCAGACACTTACTATGTGACACTGGGCAAATCACAACCTGGTTTGCTTTGCCTTAGTTTCCTTATCTGTAAAATGAGCTGGAGAAGGAAATGGTAAACCACTCCAGGATCTTTGACAAGAAAACCCTAAATGGGGTCACAAAGAATTGGACTTGATAATTCTTCCTAAGTCAGATTTCCATACTCCAGCACATTATTAACCTCCTCCTACTATGTCCTTTTATTCAATCTCATCTGTCCAGATTTTACTGTTGCCTGCTCTCCAAGGTGACAGCTAATCTAACAAACAAATCTATGCTAACAGATGTGGTTTTGTTACCTGGTCTCTGAGGTAATCTATATGTTTTTTAAAAGGGACTTTCTGGAGACAACCTCTCATTCGATGTTACCTATGGACCTCTTTTGTAGTAATTTGCCATTTGTCAGTCTTTAATGAGAATGAAAGCTTTTATTTATGTTTGTGTGTAGATCTATGCTTAAGGTACAGGAAAGGAGGGGTGTATGGTAACAAATTACTGGTTAGCATAGGTCACCATTGCAAGTTCCTGATATCATATTGATTTTGATATTTGTCTTGCCTTATTGTTGAGTTATTTTCAGTTATGTCTCACTCATTGCAATTGCTTTTGGGATAGCCTTCTGTCTCTTGGTAGAGATACTGGAGAAATTCACCCCATTTCTTTCTCCAACTCATTTTACAGATGAGGAAACTGAGGTAAACAGGGTCACCCAGGGTCACCCCAAGTAGTAAGTGATTGCAGTTAGATTAGAATTCAAGATAAGGAGTCTTTCTGATTCCATGCCTGACCCTGTACCACTTAGTTGGCCCCACTATCAGAGCTGAGACTTAAACCCATATCTCCATGGCTCTTTCCAAAAGAGCCTCTCTTTAATTAATTCTTTCCTTTCTATGGCTTGTAGCCACAGTCTGAGTTCAGTCTTTGTAATTGTTTTGATTTGTACATTGTCTTGGTTTTTTATTTTTTTATTTTATGATTTGAGCTGGAAAGGATTAAGAGACCAATTAGTTCAATTCCCTCATTTTATAAAGAAGGAAACAGTGGTCCAGAACTAGAAAACAACATTCAAGATGCAAGTGATAACATACTTGGATTCAAACTCAGATTTTCTACCTGCAAATCTAGTTTTCTAAATCCCCATACCACATTGCCTCCCAGTGTGTAGGAGCACATGATTCTCCCAATTGGACTGTAAGTCAGGGACTAGTTTAATGTTGGTTTTCTTTTGTATTTTCCCTGCTCCTGGTCCAAGGTTAAATACCTAGTTGTTGTGTAGATTATTGGATTGGCCTCAGAATTTTAGAGACTTTGCTTCTGATGACCCAGATGGGGACAGGGAAGAAGAGGAACCCCACCTGGTCTGAAAAAGTAGCCATGCAGTATTGTGGGCCATGTGATGAAAAGGAGACAAAGCACTGCAAGAATAATCCCCCCAGCATGTGCATGTGCACATGGCATGTGCACACACACACACACACACACATGCACACACACACACAAAATCTTTCTCTCTCTCTCTCTCTCTCTCTCTCTCTCTCTCTCTCTCTCTCTCTCTCTTTCCTGGTCTCTCTTTGAATTTAGCACAAGCTTCTTTGGGAAAAGAAATGTCTCTCAGATAATAGTTTCTATCTCTCCATATCCTTCTTCCGCTGACCAATAGTGATGAGAAATGGTGTTTTGTGCAAGCAGAATTGATCTTAGAGTCAGACGATCTACGTAAGTCACCTCACCCTTCTTTACCTTAACTTCCTCATCTATAAAATGTGGTCAAAAACTCTCTTTTCCATAGGAAGTTGTGAGAAAAAAATGTTCTGTAAATTTGAAATTGTATATGAATAGAAAGGGAAGAGCGTTAAACCAGGAGAGCTAAAATCTCTCAGGCTGGGGGCTTCAGGGACTATGTGTGCCTGGCAGCTGAATGGAGGGAGGAGTGGGCTCAGTGCCTATTGCCTACATTGCACAGATTCCCGACTTCTTACAGACTAAACGTTGCATTCACAAGGTATGATGACATCATCTGCACCTCAGCACCTGGGGACCCAGGCCAGCCAGGAAAGCTTTGGAACTAGCTTTAGCAAAGGCCTGCCTCCATCCTTCCTCATGCTTACTCAGTGAAATTAGAAAGTGGTGTTGGGAAAACAGGAGTTGGGTCCATTTTTGCCTCCATGTACTCTACAGCTTAGCCATCTTGGTCTACTTGTGGTTTCTCTTCCTCCTCACCTCTGGCTTCTTATAACCCCTTTATTATTGTTGTTGTTGAGTCATGTCCAACCTCATTTGGAGTGTTCTTAGTATAGATATTGCAGTGGTTTGCCATTTCCTTCTCCAGTTCATTTTATAGGTGAGGAAACTGAGGTAAACAGGGTGAAGTGATAATAAGTGTCTGAGGAGGGATTTGAACTCAGAAAGATGGGTCTTCCTGTCTCCAAGCCTGGTACTCTGTCCTCTCTGCCACTTTGCTACTGCCACCTTGCTACCTTTATAATCCCTTCAATATCTCATTGACTTTTTTTTTAAGTTTGTGCAAGGCAAATGGGGTTAAGTAGCCTGCCCAAGGCCACACAACTAGGTAATTATTAAATGTCTGAGGCCGGATTTGAACTCCTGTACTCCTGACTCCAGGGCCAATGCTCTATCCACTGCTGCCACCTAGCTGCCCCATCTCATTGACTTTCAAGACAGCTCATTTGACATCTTTGCAAGAGGTCTTTCTTGTCTCCTCCCACTCTAAAGTTATCTTTGTATATATCTACCCTTTGAATGTTAAAATGTAAGCTCCCTTGAGGGCAAGGACTGGTTTCTGGTTCTTTGTAACACTAATCCAATATCTAATATATTAAAAGAGCTAAATACTTGTTGATCTGATTAATGTCATGACTATCTCAAAGGACTGGAGGTGAAGCATGCTATCCACTTTCTGACAGAGAGGTGATGGGCTCAAGACATTTTCAGACAACACAAATGAAGAATTTATTCTACTAGAATATGCATATTTGATTTGTATTTTGTTGTTTTTCCAGTTGGAAGAGGAAAGATGGGAGGGAGGGGGTCTAGAAAAAATATTAACTTTCCAAAAAAAGAAAGAAAAATAAGGTCATCTGAAGCATTTTCTTTTAATGAATAGAAAAATTTTAAAACAATTATACAGGATGACTATTTGGGGTTTTAGGGGAATAACTAGGCAAAATAAAGACAAAAGAAAACAATAAAAAGTTATTTTAAAAGCACAGAAGGCAGGCTAGAAGGAAACAGACAATCAGAACAACTTTAAAAGTTGAATGCTGGAATATATAAAGACAAACAATTTTGAAAGACTTATAAACTTGGCTTAACAGAGTGACTAATCACAATTGCAAGTAGTCATCATAAAAGTATGCTATCCACCTCTATGTGATAGACTCAGAGTGCAGAGTGAGGCAAATCTATTTTGATGGATCAATGTGGGACTTTTATTTTGCTTCACTATTCATGTTTGTAAAGGGTTTTGTTTTTCTTGCTTTCTCATTGGGAATTGGGAAGGGGAGGTGGAGAAGAAGTTAAATCTGAAAATAAAATAAGATAGAATTTTTAAAAATTCTTGAAAATTAAAGAGAAAGCTATATGTTGAATTTATTATATACTTAAAATAAAGGTGAGTACAATTACTTTTTCTCTTCCACTTTGAATATAGAAATGCTCTTTTTAGTTAGTGTTTGTTAAGTTCAAAATGAATGAATGAATGGATGACTGTTTATTGTTGATTAAAAGCTGTAGGGGAGCAGGGCAGGATACCAAGAAGAGCAACACTCAGCCCATGCAAGGTTTCTGAATGGTTAGTTACTGTTATGATATCACATGGTGAGTTGGGAAGTAAGGAAGATATAGTACGAATATAATACCTGTATTACATATCTGTCACATAATGATTTGTTCTATTTGGTCTCTATCTATGACTTTAATGGCTAGGGATCCTAGTGAGTAAATAACTCACCAATGCAAATCAGCAATTTTTCTGCCCTTTTGATCTTCAAGTTTTGCCTGTGGAACTGAAGGATTCCTCAGTTCACACATCCAGTGTGTATGATAGGGACTTGTACACTCAGGTCTTCCCATAAATTATTTTCCTTTTATCCTGTATATAGCTTGCTTTGTTTGCATATTATTCTCCTCACCTCCCTTTTAGATCAAAAGCTCCTTGAAGACTAGGACTATCTTTTGCCTCTTTTTGTATTTCCAGTGCTTATCAGGAGTGACTTTATGTTTTTGAGTCTGACTCTTCAGGACTCCTTTAGTTTTTTTTTTTTGTTTGTTTGTTTGTCTGGTTTTGTTTTTTGCAAGGTAATAGGATTAAGTGACTTGCCCAAGGTCACACCTGACTCTAGGGCCAGGGCTCTATCCACTGTGTCAGCTACTCCTCATTTGGGCTTTTTTGGCAAAGATACAGGAAGGATTTGCCATTTCTTTCTTCAGCTTATTTTATAGATGAGGGAATTGATCAGAGTTAAGTGACTTATCCAGAGTCTCACAGCCAGTAAATGTTTAAATCTAGATTTAAATTCAAAGTGAATCTTTCTGACTCTAAACCTAATATGCTATCCACGTAACTGCTCTGGCACATAGTAGGCACTTAATATTTATTGACTGATTCCTAAAGAAAGAGAAAGAGACAGTGGTGGGGTAGAAGTAGAGAGTGGGGTGGACAGGAGCAGAATGCCCCAGAGAGGGTGTCCCAGGGAATGCTAAGGACCCCAGGAGAGTTCTGGTGTGGTTAACTAAGTAGACTGAATGAATGACAGGGAATGCTAGTGTACCTACCAATGATTTTAGTAATTGCATCACCTATTGCCAGAAAGTTCTTCCCTATGCCCAATTGGAATCTTCCATGCTGTAGAGCTTTCCTCAAAAAATAAGACAAATAGTTGACCCTCATCCTCCATAGAATTTGACTTTCTAGTCTCAATCATTAACTTCATTTTTCATCTTGCCCCTCCAACCCTGCCCCCAGTCTACTTCTCTGCACTAAAACTTCCCTAGGGCAATAATAAAATCTTAGGTCAGCTCCTCTCTTCTGAGCATATTGTGGTCAAGGCCACCCTTCTCTAGGGGCTTAGTGAATAAAAGTTGAAGTTAATATCAATCCTGAGGAATAAAGGATGAAGGACATAAAGACAATTTGGATATAGCCACTCCCTGCCCCCCCCATCATCTCTGGTTGCTGAGAATTCCCTCTCTAGTTTGCTGAACACTTTGAGATAAGAGATAGGAAGTTCAGGTGTCTGTGTTAACAAGGGATTGGTAGAAGGAGGGATATATTTGGAAATGAAAGTAATATCTTTAAAAGCTATCAATAAAAAATTAGAAAGAATAGTAGGAAGAAAGAAGGGAGGGAGAGAAAGAAAAGAAAAAAGGAGAAAGAAGGAAGAAAGACAAGGAAGGAAAAAAGAAGAAAGGATAGAAGGAAGAAAAGAAAAGGAAGGAAGCAACAAAGAAAGAAAAAAGGAAGGAAGAGAGAGGGGGGTAGGGAGGGAAAGAAGGAGAGGAGAAAGGAAAGTTCAGATCTCAGCCACTAATTATATTAAGAACTTGAACAAATAATTTTCCTCCTTTGGGATTTGGTTTTCACAACAATAAAACCAGAGGGTTGGAAGAGATGACTTTTTAAAATCTTTCTGTTACTAACATTTTATGACTTTTTTCCCTTCATCTTCAAAAAGATTTCCTTCATCTTCAAAATTTCCATCAAATAGAAAAAACTGGGAATATTTCCACCATGGAAGATGATTCTCAGACTTACTTCCCAAGAGCAATATCATCATATCCCTTTACAATCTCTTTCTTTAGGGACTTGTAGGACATACATGCATTTAATTTTTTTCATTTTAATTGACATCTTTTATTTTCATATCACCATCATTTCCAAATATATCCCTCTCCATCCTCTCTTTAGAGTCATCTCTTTTTTTTTGTTTTTACAAGGCAGTAGGGTTAAGTGACTTGCCCAAGGTCACATAGCTAGGTAGGATTTGAACTCAGGTACTCCTGACTCCAGGGCTAGTACTCTATCCAGTGCATCACCTAGCTGCCCCGTGCCATCTCTTATTTTTAAAAAAAAAATTAAAAAGAGGGAAAAATGCAGTTTGGCAAGCTAACCAACACCTCAACTGTACCTCATGGTATATGTAATATTCCACCCCCAAAATCCTGTATCTCTCTATAAAGAAAGGAGAGAAATGTGTGTACATTTTAAGGCAGCTCCCATTAGTATCTTGTATAGATTTTAAATAATAGACTCTTTTATAATGGTGATGAGTCCTAACTTTATAGCCACATTTTGGGGAGAGAATCTTTTCACAAAAAATGTCTCCCAAGTATAATGAAGGGAATAGGTAGGAAATTCATAATGCATTTCAGAACTGGAGATAGATGCATAATTAAAAAAAAAATGTTGTCTGTTAAAACTGGATCCAGAAGTGAGGTTACCTGTGCTGCCACTTCATTAGCATTTTTGACAGGGATTTGTTCTCTTATATAACTGTGTGTATATATGTAAATTCTAAAGGCCAGAAGCCCCAGACAGGTCAGTCCTCTGAGACATCCTGTCCCATACATGAAAATGAGATGAAAAAAGGAGACTCATTGCTGACAGAGAGGAGGAATGCAGTCATCTGAAAAATCATAGATGATGGATGAGGAAAAACTGCTTCATTCTTCCCTAGTGAGAGAGTGGTGCCTGACTGCCCCCCCACCCCCACCCCCTTGGTTCAACCTCCTAAGAACAGAGTTGCTGTGAAGTTGGCAGTCACACATACCCCCAACCAGGATTGGCTCAGGTCACTTACCAAGAGCCCTAGACTCGTGTGTATGTGTGTGTGTGTCTGTGTCTGCGTCTGTGTCTCTGTGTGTTTGTGTGTGTGTGTGTGTGTGTGTCCATGAGGGTGGGGCAGATTCAATCAAAGGGACCTAACTGATGTCTCCAGGGCTGTCTAGCCCCCTTTGCACAGAAGCAATCTGAGGCTAGGCCAGCTGAGAACTACCGACAGCCAGTCCACACATGTTTAGTCAATCAGCTCCTGGGGATCATTTTTGAGAAAATAAAAGTACATTGACTTGTGTTTTTCAGTGCCATTAATTCATAAAATGCCAGGCTCTATAACCTACTAGGACCTCTCTAGAGGTTGTCACATCCATGTCCTTCCTAATTCAACAAAGACACCTTCTTCTGCCCTGCTGCTAAAGACCTCTAAGGAATATTGTCCTCCTTCCTCCAAAAAATAATCCAGACAAGACAAAGAAAACTTCTTGCTGGCTTTAGTTTTAATTCCTTTTTATTTTTTAAATTGCTCAACATCAATTTAATTCAACATTCACTTAATGAAGTACTTACTATGTGTTAAAACATTTATTCTGTTGAGGACTGGGGACAAAAGAAAAAAAAGTATGAAATGGTCTTTGATCTCAAGTAGCTTACAATTTATTGAATGTCACAGAATTATTTTAATTAATTAAAGGCCCTTTTATATCATTTAACCTCTCTGAGCCTAAGGTGTCTTATCTGCAAAATGGGATCTATCATTTCTGAGGAATGGGTTGGAAACTGTCATTTACAGTGGAATGCTGGGAACCATTTAACAAACATCTTTGGATGGTTGTGAATGTAGGGTATGACCCACTTTTGAATTTAATTTGCATTATTTATACTTTTTCCATCATTTTCTCAAGTCTATGAGATCAACAAAACAGTAAAAGCCCTTAAGAGATTTCTGAAGTTAAAAGTTCACACTGAACTTTTTAGCAATCAACTCTCAAACCAGTTGGTGCTGGCTCCAGTACTTCCCTGATATATGTAGAAAAGTTGGGTGAAATCTCTTGCCTGCACAATGGGAGGAGAAGTGTTGGGGAGGAAAGCTGGGGGAACTTGCAGTATTTAAATACCTTCTTCTACATCATTCATTTCTGCTGAAAAGAGACAGCATTAAAGGAATCCACTAAGAAAAGAGAAAGAGCAAATTGTTTCTTGCCAAGGTTTTCCAAAGGAGGTTTTATTTGTGGAAGTATAACTGGATTGAAATATGGGTTTGAATCCTGTTCTGATCTTTACTTTTTGTGGATAAAGTTTTAGGTGAATAGCTTAATCTTTCTGGGTCTCTATCCTCTCATCCGTCAGGGTTGTACTAGATAGATGGTGTCTAACTGACATAGAAATGGAGTAATGCTGTGTGGAGGTCCAGTAAACAGGGTGCAGTATTGCCTTAATTTTACTCTTTTTATTGACTCCAGGACTGGAGGGACCAGTCTGGCTACTGGGACAGGACTAGTTTAAGTGATTGACTTGGGCCACATAGAGTAAGTATCTGTGCTCAAATCCAGGATTCAACCCTCTATCCTCCACCCTAAAGCCTCCCTTCATGGCCAGAGTAAAGTGTTAGGAATCTTAGTTGGACAGGAAAAATTGAAGAAGAGAGGCTCTGGAGGCAGCTGGTAAGAGGCCATTCCAATGTGGGGGACTGAAAGAATGGAAACTTGAATATGGCTGGTGATAATGTGAGTAGAGAGGTGGAGATAAGGGATGCAAGAGCTATTGTGAAGGTATAATGGATGGAACTGGGAAAATAATTGGATATGTGAAATGAGAAAAAGGGAGGGGAGTTAAGATCAACTCATTTGTTGAGCCTGAATGACTGAGAATAGAGGTGCTATCTACAAAAAATAAGGAAAAGTTAGAGGGTGAGTCAGGTATTGGGGGAAGATGACAGCACAACTTGGGATTTGTTGAATTTTAGAGGCCATCGAGCCATGGGTGGGGATAGAAATCATAAGATCATGGAGAGTTGAAAGGGACCTTAGAGGTAATTTAATACAATCCCCTTATTTTACAGATGAGGAAACTGAGGCATGGAAAAATTAAATGACCTGCTCAAAGTCACACAGGTACTAAGTAGAGCTATGGAATTTCAACAGAGGTTTTCTTAATTTCAAAACTAGCTCACTTTCCACTAACTGCTGCCATCTTTCAGTTGAGAAGCTATATAGCAGATAATTATAAAAACAGAATATATGTCCCTCACCAGACTGGGAGGTCACAAATGACTATGTCTCCTCCTACCCCCTCACTGTCTAGAGCAGAACTTCATCTGTCTGCGTTTTATGAATTGGGAGGAATTTGTCCACCCTTCCAGTTCCACTAGTCCTATTCCAGTAGCCAGACTGATTCTCCTAGTCCTGGGGTCAATAAAAAGAGTTCAATTATTGTAGGATTGAGTTTTTTAAAAACTTCACTGTATATGTGCTGTTGGCGGCTGGGACATTGATCTGTTCTGGTCTCCCTGCTTTATTTAGGGAAATACTGCACCCTGTGTTTACTGGGCCTCCACACAGCATTACTCGGAGGGGTGAAGGGAAGGGCAAGACCACAGCAAAGAATTCTTTCATTGTCCATTTTCAATGCTTCAGAAGAAGTCATACATTGCATTGTGAGGCTTGGAATCTGAGCCGGGTCACTTCATCCAACTTTGGAAACCACTGAAGGTTGTTCCTAGCTGATCATTTGGGCCACCCTGGGCTCTGGTCATTCCCAGTGGATAATGTGATTCTGAACAGAACACCCACAGCTCAGTTGGGACACAAAAGGAGTCACTTCAGGGTCAGGCATCTCTTCTCTTATGTACGTGACTCCCTTCTCTGACTAGAAGCTGCTAGGATTCTCCCCAAGAGGCCAAGCCACCTGAGGTGGTGCCTGGTGATTCAGACCATGTTGACTTTCTTCTCACTGCCCCTTCTTTCTAACACCCAGCATTCAATCCCTGAAACAGAAATGTGGAGGTAAGCTAAACTGACCACAAATTAATTTAAATTGCACCAAACAAAAATCAATTCTTCATTCTTTTCTTTGTATAGGAAAACTGTTATTAACAGTGTTTAACCTTATGTTAAATATGCAGAATGAGAGACATTTTTGGACATAGTCATTGTAGGAATTTGTTTTACTTGACTGGGCATATTTAAAGAATTTTGTTTTCATTTTTATTCTTCAGTGGTGGGAGTGGAGGTGAGGGAGAGAAAATAGATGCTCTTTAATTAAAAAATAAAAATGTCATAAAAAAAGACTAAAAATTCTATTAAATTTAGCAAAGTACTAACATTTTGCATTTGTTTTTGTTATTTTATGCATTCTAAATATATCATGAATAATGCCTTTTTTTTTTTTTTTTTTTTAGTTTTTTGCAAGGCAATGGGGTTAAGTGGCTTGCCCAAGGCCACACAGATAGGTAATTATTAAATGTCTGAGGCTGGATTTGAACTCAGGTACTCCTGACTCCAGGGCCGGTGCTCTATCCACTGCACCACCTAGCTGTCCCCCAATAATGCTCTTTAAAAATTTTTTTTTAATCACCTCCTATGAATTTACTCCCTCCTCCATGAAATCATCCTTTTTATCAAATAAGTATGGTCTTGACAAACAGATCAAAACAGTGGTCATTTCTGAAAATGCTAGTCTCATTCTGCAACTCCAGCCCATCACCTCTCTGCCAAGAGAGAGGGAGACAGGTTTCATCATCAGCCTTCTGGAGTCATGATTAATTACTGAGTTTCAATTTTTCTTTTCATCATTACATGACTGACTTTTCAATATTGCTGGAGCAGGGGAGTGACAGTATCATTAGCTACCAATGCTTCAGTCTGCTTTGAAACACAGGCCAAGATGTCCATAACAAGAGAAGAGGAACCTGGAGGGAAAGGAGGGTTATCCACTGTATTTCCTTAAAAAGGAGTGACTTTTCTAGATCAGCCTCCACACTTATCTGCACTCTCCAAGCTTTGAGTCCGAGATGCAAAGCTTTGCATCTCGGACTCAAAGCCTCCTTAAATCACTCTGATGAGGCAGCTATGTGGAGCAGTGAACAGAGCACCAGCCCTGGAGTCAGGAGAAACTGAGTTCAAATCTGACCTCAGACAATAATTACTTAGCTGTGAGCAAGTCACATAACCCCATTGCCTTGCAAAAAAAACAAAAATTAAAAACAAAAAAATCACTCTCCTTTAGAATGTGCTTCTGTAACCCCTCCCACTACCATAGTCCTTTCTTCTCATATGTCCATGTACAACTCTCTGTGATCTCCAAACCACTTAACATGCTAGGGCTATGGCTACTTTCTAGTAAGCTTGGATGTTCCAGAGGAACTAGCCAGCTCTTCCTTTATATTCCCTCTGCCATGTGGACACGATCCCCTTCCAGAACAAGGGGGAAATGCTTCCCTTCTTCTCTTCAAAGCACCTCAAGTTCCTGACACCTATTTTTAATCATTAACATTTATTAAGAGCCTACTAAGTGTTAAGCTCTGGGATTCAAAAAGAAATGAAAAAGCATTCCCTGCCCTCAAGGAGCTTACTGTCTAATGTGGGAGACACACCAAGGCCAAGAAAGGGATGATTGGAAATGTTTCTTCCAAGGAGCATTGCTTCCCATTGTCCCCTAGGAAACTAAAATACAGTTTGTCTGATGAATCCCCACTTCAGGATTGTTCTGGGCTAAACATTCTTTTTTTTCAGCCCTTTTTAAAATTTTTATTTTGAATTTTACAATTTTTCTCCTAATCTCGCTTCTCTCCCCCTACCCCCACAGAAGGCAGTCTGATAGTCTTTACATTATTTCCATGCTATACATTGATGAAAATTGAATGTGTTGAGAGAGAAAATCATATCCTCAAGGAAAAGATAAAATATAAGAGATAGCAAAATTACATAATAAGCTAACTTTTAAAAAAATTAAAGATAATAGTCTTTAGTCTTTGTTTAAACCCCACAATTCTTTCTTTCGATACAGATGATATTCTCCATTGCAGATACCCCAAAATTGTCCTTGATTGTAGCACTGATGAATTGAGCAAGTCCATTAAGATTGATAATCACCCCCATGTTGCTGTTAGGGTGTACAATGTTTTTCTGATTCTGCTCATCTCGCTCAGCATCAGTTTATGCAAATCCTTCCAGACTTCTCTGAATTCTTACCCCTCCTGATTTCTAATAGAACAATAGTGTTCCATAATGTACATATACCACAATTTGTTTATCGATTCCCTAATTGATGGACAGTCACTCAGTTTCACTCTTTTCCACCACATACAGAGCTGCTATGACTTTTTTTTTGTCCAAATGATGTTTCCCCCTTTTTTCATGATCTCTTCGGGGTATAGAAGGGCTAAACACTCTTGATAAAGCCTACCCTTTTTTCTTCCAAGGTTCAAAACTTAAAAATTAACCTGTTTTATTTGGTCAAGCATTTAACTAATTCATCCCTAAAAAGCTCCTACATGTACTGAATTGCAAGTTCCTCCTGTTTACCAGATGATTTGTCATACATTCCCTCCCCTGGTCTATTGTCTCTAGCAAACAAGCAGGAGCCACAGGGTAACTCCCTTATAAAATGCTCTGCCATAGCTTTCAGGGATAATGTTTGTTCTGATAGCTCCCCTAATATAGAATAACAATAACAATAACAACAACAACAATAATATATCACTAATAATATCATTAATATTATTGATATATAATATGTCAATCTTAAAAATATTGATGATAATAGACATAGCTTACATTTATAGAATACTTTAAGATGAACAAAATGTTTTATGGTATTATTATTATTATTATTTTAGGTTTTTTCAAGGCAATGGGGTTAAGTGGCTTGCCCAAGGCCACACGGCTAGGTAATTATCAAGTGTCTGAGGTCAGATTTTAACCCAGGTGGTACTCCTGACTCCAAGGCAAGTGCTCTATTTACTGCGCCACCTGGACACTCCTATGGTACCGTTATTATTCCCATTTTACAGATGAAGAAACTGTAGAAGACCTCAGAGATAAAGTTACTTGCCCAGAATCACAGTTACTAAGTGTCTGAGGGCGGATTTGAACTCAACTATTCCTGAACTCAAGATTCAGATCTCTTATTCTTTCCTTCCCTTCCCTTCTTCTCTTTGCCCCTTTCTCATTTTCTCACTCTTTTTTCTATTGTCCTTTTCTCTTCTTTTCTTCTGATACCTTCTCCTTTATCTTTCCCTGGCTTCTTTAACCTCTTAACTCTTCTTACATTCTTTCTTGCTTTCCCTTTCCTTCTCTCCATTGTCTTCTATTTTTCCTTTTTTAAAATTTCCTTCCCCTTCATTTTTTCTCTCCTCTTCATTCATAGGGGCAGCTAGGTGGTGCAGTAGCTAGAGCACTGGCCTTGGAGTGGAGGACAGGAGTTTGAATCCAGCCTCAGACACTTGCCACTTACTAGTTATGTGACCTTGGGCAAGTCACTTAACCCTGATTACCGCATATCTAAGGCCATCTCCAGGTCATCCTGATTCATACCTGGTCCCTGGACTCAGATGGCTCTGAATGAGAAAGTGAGGTTGGTGACTTAGCGCAGCACCCCCCTCCCTCAAATCCAATTTATGTGCTAGTCATTACATCACCTCCCCTGATATATGGTCTTCTTCCAGAATGAAGGAAAACATCATCATCATCTTCAATCATATTATAACTCATAGAAATCTATAACATTTTAAACATCACAAAACATTGATTCCCCCTTGAAGTAGATAACATAGATATTCTCATCCTTCTTTTACAGAGGGTTCAAATTCTGCCTTGACTTCTTTGTAATTGGATATCTGGGCAAATCACTCGACATCTCAAATGCTAAATTTCTCCACCTGTAAAAAGGTTAGATTGGATGCCTGTAAGGTCCCTTCGAGTCTAAATCTAGGACCCTATGATCTTTCTTTGGTTCAGATGAATGCCAAATCCAAACCTTTCACCAAATGGAACAGCACCTTGAGACAAACATTCCTTCTTCTGGGTTTTGCAAATTGGGTCCTATCATAGATGCATTAACAGAGTTTACTTTCCCAATACCTGGCACATCTACAACATTTTAAAAAGCATTTTCACAATCAAAATCATTATTAGGGTCTTGGACACAGAAGTTGCTTAGTAAATATTTGTTGAATTGACTTCTTTTCATTGCTTCATCTGACCCTTCCAACATTCCTATAAGGTTGGACTGGTATACCTCCATTTATGGATGAGAAAACTGAGGTTTAGTGAAGGGGACTTGTTTGTTCAAGATCATGAGGAAGAGCTACTGGCAAAGTTAAAAGGAAATCCCAGATTTCCCAGGTCCTGGATAGAACCTGTTATTTAAAGAGTTATTGTTATAAAGTCTTTTATACAAGAAAGAGTCTTCTTACAATGTAACTATTTGTTCATATTTAGTTGTGTCTGACTTTGTGACCTGTAATGGGGTTTTCTTGGCAAAGATACTAGAGTGCTTTGCCATTTTCTTCTCCAGTGGATTAAGGCAAATAGTGACATGTTCAGGGTCACATAGCTAGGGAGTGTCTGAAACTGGATTTGAATTCAGGTCTTTCTGACTCCAGATCCAGATCTCTGTCTACTGATCCACCTAGTTATGAATATATATGTTCCTTAATCGAGCAGTTGTTAAGTCAGAGGCAGCATGAAGTAGACACTATAGGGTAGAATTTGAGACAAGAAGTCCTGAGTTCAAATCCAAACTCAGAAACCTGCTAGTTGTATGACCATGGGCAAGTCATTTAGCTCCTCTTACTCTCAGTTTCCTTATTTGTAAAATAGGGGGTATTGCTCACTTTCTGGTATTTTGTTGTGAGAATCAAAGGATTCTCAGAAGGCCTCAGAAATTTAAAAAACATATATAAATAGGATCTATTATTAAAGTTGAATTTTCCAATGTTAACTTTTCTTTTTTTTTAGTTTTCAACAATCATTTTTTTGCAGTTTTGAGTTTCACATTTTCCTCCTTCCCTCCCTTTCAAAGCAATGTAATAGAGGTTATACATGTATATATATATATATGTTCAGTTTTCTTAAAGAAGATTCTCTACTTCTACAGAATAGTAAATTTGCCAGTGTTGATACTAGGATAAAATTTCTTTCCTCTGACCTTTCTCTAACTCTCATCATGAGTCTATTGGAGGAGAGGTAGTGTTTCCCCTCACCACCACTATTTTTTCTAGCTCAATAGTTTTTTTGAAGTTTAATATATGAATTGAATAAGTAATTTAATTTAGGTAAGATTGTCATTTTTATTATATTAGCTCAGCCTACCCATGAGCAATTGACATTTGCCCAGTTATTTAGATCTGATTTTTCTTTGTTTGAAAAGTGTTTATAGTTTTCATATAGTTTCTGAGTTTGCCATAACAGGTAGACTCCCAAGAATTTTCAGTTGTCTATAGTTACTCTATTTATTTATTTGTTTGTTTATTTATTTATTTAGGTTTTTGCAAGGCAATGGGCTTAAGTGGCTTGCCTAAGGCCACACAGCTAGGTAATTAGTGCCTGAGGTTGGATTTGAACTCAGGTACTCCTGACTCCAGGGCTGTTGCTCTATCCACCACTCCACCTAGCCACCCCTTATAGTTACTTTAAATGGAACTTTTCTTTCTATCCCTTGCTGCTGTGTCTTGTCAAGAATATATAGAAATGCTAACGATTCATGTGGATTTATTTTATATCCTGAAATTTTGATAAAATTGCTAATTGATTCAAATAGTTTTTTAACTGATTTTCTGGGGTTCTCTAAATATACTATCATATCATTTGCAAAGAGTTTTGTTTCTTCATTACCTATTCTAATCCCTTCAATTTATTTCTTCTCTTATTTCTAAAGCTAACATTTCTAATACAATATTGAATAATAGTGGTAATAATGGACATCCTTATTTCATCCCTGATCTTATTGGGAATGCTTCTAGCTTATATCCATTATTTATATCTTTCTAAATACTGTTTATCATTTTAAGAAAATCTCCATATATTCCTATTCTGTCTAGTGTTTTTAATAGGAATGGGTGCCATATTTTATTAAAAGCTTTTTCAGCATCTATTAAAATAATCATATGATTTCCGTTAGGTTTGTTCTTGATATGGTCAATATACTGATAGTTTTCCTAATAATGAACATACAATACTGGTATAAATTCAATGTGATCATATTGTATTGTCCTAGTAATAACTTGCTGTAATCACTTTGCTAATTTTTTTATTTAAAATTTTTGTATCCCTATTTATTAGGGAAATTGGTCCATAATTTTCTTTCTGTTTTGATTCTTCCTGGTTTAGGGATCAGCACCATATTGATGTCATAGAAGGAATTTGGCAGAACTCCTTATTCACCTATTTTTTCAAATAGTTTATATAGAATTGGAACTAATTGTTCCATGAATGTTTGGTAGAATTTACTTGTGAATCCATCTGGTCCTGGATATTTTTTCTTAGGGAGTACACGGATAGCTTGTTCAATTTCTTTTTCTGAGATGAGGTTATTTAAGTTTTTAATTTCCTCTTCTTTTAATCTGGGCAGTTTTTATTTTTGTAAATATTCATGCATTTCACTTAGATTGTCAAATTTATTGGCCTATAGTTGGATAAAATAACTCCAAATTAATACTTTAATTTCCTTTTCATTGACCACCACCACCTATTATATACTCCTCTTCTTTTCTTCCTCCCTTCACCCCCCCCCCCTTCCCCAATTATGACAATTTATATTGCCTACATGTGGACCCTGGTAGGAGATCATTTTACACAAATGTACCTAATTCTTAGACTTAGAACCAACTGTCCTTGGATTTGGGTTAATGTTTATTTTTTTTTATAAAAGCCAGTGGGCTGTTCTCTTGCCTTCTTCCCAGGTAAGCCCATTCCTGACTGTGTTCCAGGTCTTCTGTCCAGCCATTCCTCTTTTCCCAGCCTCTTTTCTCATCTCCTTGAGGCATAGACTTTATCAGGTGTGACTGAGCTTGCTCTGGTGAAGGGAAAAGGCAATTGGACTTCAAGCTATACTCATCCTTGGATGAGAAACAAGCATGTGGCTCAGATCATGGCAGTGATGCTGAATATATATTGGGGGGAGGAGGGGGAAGAGGGAAGATTTAGGTCACCCCTGACTCATGAACTGGAAGGTCTGTAAAACCATGTGTCAGAGGTCCCACAGTATGGGTCCAAGACAGGGTTTACAGTGTTTAAAGCTGGAAGATAACTTAAATATCATTTAGTCCAAACCTTTTTGACTTACAGATCAGGAAACTGAGGCTCAAAGAAAGAGAATGATTTGTCAGGATCTCTCAGGGACTAATTAGAAGAATTAGCATTTCTATAGGGACAACCAGGTGGTTCATTTTTATTAGCTCAAATTTGACCTTAGACACTAGCTGTGTGACCCTGGGCAAATCACTTCACCTTATTTGCCTCAGTTTCCTCATCTGGAAAATGAAGTGGAGAAGGAAATGGCAAACCACTGCAGTATCATTGCCAAGAAAATCCCAAATGGATGAAGTCAGTTATGACTGAAAAACGATTGAATAACAACAAGATACATTTGAATACTAGTCCTCTGACTGAATACAGTGCTTTTTGCACTAGACCAAACTTTTTTCTATCAGTGACACACCTGGGAACTAGCTAGGTCTCATCAAAAGAGCTGTATGTATGTGTGGTTTTCTCCTCCACACCTCAAACCATTTACAGCCCTGGCCATGTTGTCTAACTTTTCTGACTTCCAACTGCATCATGCATCTGGAATTCCCTCAACCTTACCTCTTGGTGGGTCTTTTCTGGCTGCTACTACAGTGACTGTTGGTGTTTGCAATGATTATGAGGTTCAGAATCATCAGACAGAATAAAACTAAGTCCAACCTAATTTTAGTGTTTGTTCCAGTCCTGGGATTCTATTGATGTGGGAAACTCCTTCTGCTGATCTAAATCCTCAAGTCTTCTTGGAGTCAAGGTAAAAAGATTCCTCTGGGCATTGGGAGGTTACGTAATTTGCTCAGGGTTTTTAAATTAGTGTGTGTTTGAGGTCTTCCTAACTCCAAGACTAACCCTCTATCTTTTTTTTTTGTTCCTCTATATCTTTTACCATGGTATCCCTCAGTTTTAGAAATAAGTACAAATAGATTTACCCTCATTCTTTGAATTTTTGTAATCTCTGTATGGAATAGATGACAACTCCCTACTCTAGATGTATCGAGAAAATTATATACAAATTTCAAGGGCAAAATGAATTCCCACATTTCTGGATGAAATCAGGAAGGACCACACTTAAAATGTTAGGCTTATAAGAATCTGCATTTGGTGGATGAGGTGATGATAGGGGTGATCTGTCCATTGAAAATCTTTTTAATTGCTCAAAAAATGATGACTCCCCCTTTACTTGAAGGATAAAACCCAAGCTCCTTAATGTGGTAGTCAAGGCTTTACACAATCTGATATCAACTTTTTTTCCCAGAGTCATCTCAAACTAGTCCCTTACATCAACTCTTTGCTTTAATCAGATAGATCTTCAGATGGTGGCTAGAACATGCTGAACACATTCCTTCCTTTGTGCCATTCCCAGGACTTGAATGATCCATCCCTTAGAATCTCCTTATTTAAAGTCAACTCATCTTTGGAGGCTCTACTCAAATTATTGTAGAATATCCTTTTCCCAACTGGAAGGTAGATTGTTTGATAAACATTTATTAAGTGCCTGCTATGTGTCAGAGGACAGTAGGTGGCACAGTGTATAGAGCATTGATCTTGGAGTCATGAGGATTTGTCATGGCATCACCTCCCTGATGGTGTTGTCTTCTTTGAAAATTAAGGACAAACATTATTACTATGTGTTAGACACTGTTTATTTCTACTAAACCCAGTCCTAAAACTAAAGCTCATAAGTACCTACTGGTCCATTTGCCTTTAATTGTTAGATAAGGGACCTCATGAACTCAAAGTAAAAGCATTTACTGAGATGCATCATCAGAACAGTAATTATAAACTGCCCCCAATCACTCCCCCAATAAACTTGAAGCATATTCTTCCACAAAGAGTGTTAAGTGGAAAGAATGAACACAACACACAGAGAACACACACACACACACACACACACACACACACACACACATGCAAACAGACTTTACTGATAGAGCTACTTGCTTAGGTAATACCTCTGCCCAAAATGACTCTTGCTTCTGATATTTTATGGTTCCATGTCCTTTCTTTTCTCCAGAATATCCTCATATTATTCACCCTGAACTTGCTTTTCCACTGGATTCCCTGGACCTTCTTCCTTCTTGGCATGCTCTTTCTTACTAGGTTTCACTGCAAGACTCTTTGACTGATAAGGGTAGGGTGAAGGAAAGGACAGAGAAATCTTCTCTCACCCAAGAAGTGAAGAGAATCAATTCCCTATCAGGAGTTAGGTTCTTCTATATCTTCTCTATCTGTGCTTTCTTTAATTGGAAGAGAGAGAATCAACTGATCAAGGATCTCCTGATTAAGTCCTTCCCTCTTTCTTCTTTTTCTTTTGTGGTATAGAGAATGACTCGGTAAATAGGGATATATTTAGAAATGAATGTAATATCAAGACAAAATATGTTAATATGAATTAAAATAGACATACAAATGGATGTGTTACTTCATCAGTTAAGGAGTTGTTTCTACCTATTCAAACTTGTTCATTCTGTGTAACTCTTGTTTATGTTCTCTAATAAATTCACTAAATAGAGTCCACCCAATGTGTAGTAGTCTTCCTTTGGTACCTCAAGAGGAAACCAATGGAATACTCTGGCTGTTCACCTGTTATCCCTAGCTCTTATTACATGATTGGCTCATCTTTTTCATTAAGGACATTATCTTGAGGGGCCGCTAGGTGGCACAGTGGATAGAGCACCGGTCCTGGAGTCAGGATACCTGAGTTCAAATCCGCCCTCAGACACTTAAGAATTACCTAGCTGTGTGGCCTTGGGCAAGCCATTAACCCCATTACCTTGCAAAAAAAAAACCTAAAAAAAATATTCACAAAGACATTATCTTGATAGCATCTTTTACTCCAATTTGTAGAGTTTTTTATTAGTTGCATTTTACAGCTGGCTCATACTTATCATGCACCTCTCATTACCCTCTATGTGACATTAATTTTTAATTCCTTTTTTTTTAGATTTTTCAAGGCAATGGGGTTAAGTGGCTTGCCCAAGGTCACACAGCTAGGTAATTCTTAAGTGTCTGAGGCCGGATTTGAACTCAGGTACTCCTGACTCCAAGGCCGGTGCTCTATCCACTATGCCACCTAGCTGCCCCAATTTTTAATTCTTCAGAGACTTTTTCATTCTATGTCTTTATGCCATTCAATAAGACCATAGATGGCTGGTTATTAAAAAGATGGACCTTTGTTTTCATGGAAAGTTTTGGGTCATTAAATGAGCTTTTCAGTTTCCTACAGGTAATCAAGCCTACTCTCCTCTTGTTCAGGAGAAAAACTCAACTCATTGTCCATCTGTATGTCCACCCCAGATATATACATTGATGAAAACTTCTATAGAATTTTCTTCCAGTTCCATGTAATGATCTTGGCAATAGACATCTGTCATCTACTTGGTCTTTCTTATATATTGCTAGACAGTTCAAGCTCTTTTAAAAGTCTAACAATCTCTCCCAGAAGATTCTGCAATATTTTAAGGTTTTCATCCACAAATGGAGGACCTCATAATCTAGATGATCTTACTATCCGAGGAATTCTGTTGAACTTCGACTCTCTGCTAGATTCTTCCACCACAATTTTATGCTTCTTCTGCTGTATTGAACAGACATTTCTCTTATATCTTTTATTTTTTTTTTTTAGGTTTTTGCCAGGCAAATGGGATTAAGTGTCTTGGCCAAGGCCACACAACTAGGTAATTATTAAGTGTCTAAGGCCGCATTTGAACTCAGGTACTCTTGACTCCAGAGCCGGTGCTCTATCCACTGCACCACCTAGATGCCCCATTTCTGTTATATCTTTCAAGGAATAATGAAGGATTTTTATACAAAAATGTCAATTATATTATTGTTTCTTGATTATGGAAAAGCATTTGATTAGATAGTCTCTTTACCAACCAAGAGTTGAGACATTAGGATGAGAATAAAATGTGATTTCCATCCAGGTATCAACTTGAGTATTATGGACCTGTGCCAAGTTTCCCTCAATTTCCCAGTATGGCTTGTTAACCAGAAATTAATTCAAACCTTTCTTGAATCTTTTTTTTTTTTGGTTGGGATCACTATTCCTTGAGTTCTTTAACTTTATTTTCTGTTGTGTATGCTGTGGTACTAAATTTCTCCCTTTTGATATTCAATTGATCCTTCCAGCTCTAGTATTTTGGAGAGATTTGCACACCTCTTCTTCAAGGTCATGTTCTCTAGAGCTCTATGGGAAATGTGCTCCTAGAAGATCTGTCTAGGGTTCCTTTGTAGGAAGTTCATTGTTTGGACTAAAGAGCTCAGGAAGGCTACTCTCTCTCTCTCTCTCTCTCTCTCTCTCTTTCTCTCTCTCTCTCCTTTATACTGCCAGACATGGGGGGAGAAACATTTAACTGTCTATTCTACATGCCAAGCCATCTGCAAAAGGGAGAAAGGGCCCCAGGTAGATGATAGATCTCTGGGCACACCTGGATGGTTGAATTCAGAGCAGATGCAAGCATTTTCTTCCCCTCCCCCAGTCCTTTCCTTCTGATCTCAGCCCCCTTCTCCCAAGTTCCTAGGCACTGTGACATAGATCCCAGAAGTCTCTGCTCCCTTGAAATACCCCACCTGCCTTTAGTAAGAAACAGAGGCCTATCCATGTAGTTACCTATAACTGTGGCTAATTAGAGGTCCAGATGCCCAAGCAGCTTATTCACTCAGTGGGGCTACACTGGGGCCTTAGTGCTGGCTTAATAAAAAAAAAATGGCCAAAATTAGTCAGGCAAAATCAAAACCTGGTCTAGGGCGGGGCAAAGCAAACATTGATGATTCATTTCAGACGCTGTTGGATGGAAAGAAGCAGGTATAAAAAAGCTGTTCATTTTTGACAGGTGCATTGTGCGTGCTGGGCCTCAGGCCAGCGGGGGTTTTCAGCAGGAATTAATAAAAAGGGCCAGGCCTCCACAGAGCAGAAGATTGTGTCCTTTGTGGGGAGAGGGACTGTTAATGAATCCTAGAAGAGAAAGGACCTCCACATTGGGAGCAAGAGGCCAAGACTGGGAACAGAGACATAGGGGATAGACTTGAAGAAACACCTGGGAGCTGGGTACCTTGAGTGTTCCCTGGAACAGAGAATTGAGCCGCAGATTCCAAAATTTAGGATCAGAGATTTAGAGATAGAAGGGTCCCCAAAGATCATTTAACTCAACTTGCTTATTTTACAGATGAGGAAACCAAGGCTCAGGGAAATAAAGTGGCATTCAAGATCATAAGCAGCACAGTCAGGATTCAAACCTGGTTCTTCTGCCTTCAAAGTCAGCATCCTTTCCCCTGTTCTGTACTAGAGACCATCTAGTCCTGTTGTTCAGTTATTTCAGTTGTATCTGACTCTTTGCGATCCCATTTGGGGTTTTCTTGATACTTGAGTGATTTGCTATTTCCTTCTTCAGTCCATTGACAGATGAAGAAAATGAGACAAACAGGGTTAAATGACTTTTTCAGGGTCATACAGTTAGTAAGTGTCTGAGGCTAGATTTGAACTCAGGACATCTTCCTGATTCCAGTCCTGGAACTCTATCCATTGCACCCCCCAGCTACTCCATGACCCAAGTACTTACTGTTTCTCAATTTGAAAGACAGAAAATTGTGGGTGTTCTGAATAATTCTTTGAGGGCTGTCATAGTATCTAAGAGTCTGAAAGGACCTCCTAAGCCATCTAAACTAGCACATTCATGACCATGAATGCCATCTACATAAATATCCAATGAGTCCTTCTTTTTCTCATCATTCCATTTTGTAATACATCACTTAAATCTACCTTTTTCATCTCTAATTTTTCAAAACACTTCCTTCACTAGCCCTATAGTGGAGAGGATGTGAATTCAAATCCTGCCTCAGATACTTACTACCTAGGTGACACTTTGCATTTTTTTTTTTTTTGCAAGGCAAGTGGGGTTAAGTGGCTTGCCCAAGGCCACACAGCTAGGTAATTATTAAGTGTCTGAGACCAGATTTGAACCCAGGTACTCCTGACTCCAGGGCCAGTGCTTTATTCACTGTGCCACCTAGCTGCCCCTACCTATGTGACACTTAACCCCAACTGCCTCCCCCTAAAAAGACTCAGTTCAGATGGAACCTCCTTTATATAGTCTCCCTTGATACCTTCTTTCCATTCCCTTAACTGATAGTGCTCTTTCCCTCCTTATTTTATTGTTTATTGCAGTTTTTTGGCATAGAGTCTAGTTTGAAGACAGATTCTCTATAAATGATGAGATCCTCCAGGTGGTTTTGTTTTCGAGGGGATGGGCTGATTACATGAAATCCCAGAACTTTGCTGAGGATCCTAAATTAGTTCCATGATCACTCAAGAGAATTGCTCTCACACAAGAAAAAAACAAGTGGATGAAGAATGTTTATTATGCAGATAATAATATTAAATTGGATGATAAGCTATAGAACTTGACCTCTTATGTATATATATATATATATATATCTAGCTATTTATCTGCCATCTCTCTATATCTTTCTATTATCTATCTCTGTAATCTATATATCTTATGTTTAACAATCTGTCATTTATTTATGTAATTTTCTATCTACTTATCTATCACTAGAAATCTATCTTTATATACTTATCGCTAAATCTCTAGTGCTGTCTCTATCTTCCTCTATATCTAATCATCTATTTATCTATATCTAAAATCATCATCCATCCATCCATCCATCCATCCATCCATCCATCCATCTATCCATCTATGTATGTATGTATGTGTCTATCTATCTATCTATCTATCTATCTATCTATCTATCTATCTATCTATCATCTATCTATCTATCTATCTATCTATCTATCTATCTATCTATCTATTTAACATAGACTTCAGTTATACTGAAATTAGATAATTAACTGGGCCCAGACTTTAACAGGAAGAGGAAGGCAGACTGAATTGCCTAGAGAAAATTGCAAAATCCCTTTAATGAGCCCAATCCCCTCTAAAACAAAGGGTCAATTTTTCACAATAATATTCTTCCAGGGATGTTTTATGGCTTCAAGTCATGGAATGTTAAAGTCTTCAGAGAACTGAAGCTGAGGATCACCCAAAGGATAACAGAGAGGCATTTGTTGGGAGTGAGAGGACTGTAATCCACTATAAGCAAGGTAGTATTTAGGAAAACCTGTTAGGGATGTCTGACTACAGTACAATGTAAAGAAATTGTGAGAAATGCCTTCAGAACATTGGGGAAACCTCTTGGGGAAAGCATATGGGAGGATATGGATGAAATTCACACAGGATGGGCAGGCATAGATGTATTGTTCATTTAAGGGAGGAAATGTTCACACTGAATCACAAATAATGGCATTCTTGATGGAGTCTAAATGGAGATTAAAGCATACTATTTTCACTTTATTTTTTCATAGTTTTTTCCTTTTGTTTTGTTTTATCTTACATAATACATCCAATATGGAAATAAGTTTTACATGACTTCACACATTTAACCATATAAAATAGCTTACTATCCTAGGGAGGAGGGAGTTGAGGTGGGGAGGGAGACAATTTGGAATTCAAAATTTTATTTAAAAATGAATGTTAATTTACAACACAAAAATGATATTGTTACCTAAACCAGGAAGACTCAAAACAGAAAGAAAATTATAGATCAATTTCCCTAATGAATATTGATGCAAACATTTTAAATAGAATATTTTCAAAGAGATTACAAAAATATTTCACAAAGATCATACACTATGACCAGGTGGGATTTAAGTTCAGTGCTGATTCAACATTAGGAAAATTGTTAGCATAATTGACCATATTAATAATTAACAGGAATTATAAGATTATCTCAATAGATACCAAAAAATCCTTTGATAAAATATAGCATAATTCCTTAAGCATAAAACATAGTGCGCCTAAGAAAAAATGGAGCTTACTTGAAAACGAAAAGTAATATTTATATAAAACCATCAGCAAGCTGAAAACTTACCCAGTACAATCAGGGGTGAAGTGAGGATGCCCCTTATCACCTCTATTATTTAATATTTTACTAAAAATGTTAGCTATAGCAACATGAGAAGAAAAATATTAAAGGATTAGAATAGGCAATGAGGAAGCAAAACTATCACTCTTTGCAGATGATATGATGTCATACTTAGAAAATCCTAGAGAATGAACTAAAAAAACTGCTTGAAATGATTAACAATTTTAGCAAAGTTGTAGGATACAAAATAAACTAATACAAAAATCAGCATTTCTAGATATTACCAGCACAACCCTGCAGCAAGAAATAGAAAAATTCCATTTAAAATAACTATAGAAACATGAAATACTTGGGAATTTGCCTGCCAAGACACACCCAGGAACTATATGACTCTAACTATAAAACAATTTTCACACAAATAAGGTCAGATCTAAACAATTAGAAAAATATTAATTGCTCATGGGTAGGCTGAACCAATATAATAAAAATGGCAATTAATCTATTTATTCAACTCCATAACAATAAAACTATCAAAATTATTTTGAGGAACTATTAAAAAATAGTAACAAAATTCATCTGGAAGAACAAAAGTTCAAAGATATCAAGGGTTTCAATTTAAAAAAAGGCAACAGAAGGTGGTCTAGCCATACCAGATCTCAAACTGCATTATAATATGGTGATTATCAAAAAAATCTGATAATGGTTAAGACATAAAGTGGTAGATGAATTGAATAGGTTAGGTACAAATTATCTTATAGTAAATATCCATAGTAGTCTAGTATATTATAAAATCAAAGATCTAAATTTTTAGAACAAAAACTCATTTGACAAAACTCCTGAGAAAACTGGAAAATGGTATGATAGACACTGGATATAGACCAACATCCCCCACCAAATATCAGTATGAACTCAAAATGGGTATATGATTTATGCCTAAGGGGTGATGCCATAAGCATATCAAGAAAGCATGGAATAGTTTTTCTGTCAGAATTATGGATAAAGGAAAAATTTAGGACCAAAGAAGATTAGAGAAAATTGCAAAATGTAAAATAGACCATTTTGATTATATAACATCAAAAAATTTTTGTACCAAAAAAACTAGTGCAACCAACATTATAAGAAAAGCAGAAAAGCAGAAAAAAAATTGCAATATCTCTGATTGGGCGTCTCATTTCTCAACTATATAGAGAACTGAGTCAAATTTATCAAAAATATAAGTCATTCTGTTGATGGATTATTCAAAGATTATGGACAGGCAGTTTTCAGACAAAGAAATCAAGACTTTTATAGTCATATGAAAAATACTCTAAATTACTATTGATTAGAGAAATGCAAATGGAAATAACTCTGAGGTACCATCTCACACCTATCAGATTGGCTGATATGACAGAGAAGAAAAATTTGAATGTTGGAGGGGATATAGGGAAACGAACATTAGTGCATTATTGGAAGAGTTGTGAACTGATCCAATCATTTTGGGAAATGATTTGGAACTACGCCTAAGTAGTATGCCCTTCAATCCTGCAATACTACTGCTAAGTCTATATCCCAAAGACATCTTAAAAAAAAAAGACAAAGAATCTATTTGTACAAAGATATTTGTAGCAGTTCTTTTTGTATTGACCAAGAATTGGAGATCAAGGGGATACCTATCACTTAAGAAATGGCTAGACCAACTGTTGTTTGTGATTGTGATGGAATAGAATTATGCTATAAGAAATGACAAACAGGATGATTAAGAAAAACCCAGAAAGACTCAAAACAGCAAAATGTTGTTTATAATAACAGCAATATTGTTTGCTGAACAATTGTGAATGACTTAGCTATTCTCAGTAATACAATGATGGAAGATCATCCCAAAGGACTAATGAGAAAGCATACTATCTGCCTATAGAGAAAGAATGGATATTGATTGAATAAAGAGTAAAGCATGCTATTTTTCATTTTCTTTTTTTCTTTTATACAAGTCTTCCTGTATAAAATGACTAAAATGAAAATGTTTTTGCATAATTACATATGTTTAACCTCTAGCTGATTGCAGATAATTACTATTTTAGGGAGGGAGGGATGGAGGAAAGGATAGGATTTGGAACTGAAAACTTTAAATAAAAATGTAAATAAATGTATGTCAAAATTTTCTTTACATGTAATTGGAAAAAATAAAATACTTTTTTTTTAAAAAAAGAAAAAAGGGCAGCTAGGTGGTGCAGTGGATAGAGCACCAGCCCTGGAGTCAGGAGGACCTGAGTTCAAATGTAATCTCAGACACTTAATAATTGCCCAGCTGGATGACCTTGGGCAAGTCACTTAACCCCATTGCCATAAATAAAATTAATAAAAGGAATTGATGTTCTTTCCCCACAACAGAATAACTTTTCTTCTTCTTTTTCTTCTTCTCCTTCTCCTCCTCCTCTTCCCCCCTCCCTCTTCCTCCTTCTCCTCCTTTTTCTTCTTGTTCTACTTTCTTCTTCTTTGATGAGACAATCATGGTTAAGTGACTTGTTCAGGGTCACATGGCTAGTTAAGTATCTGAGGCTGGTTTTGAAATCAGGTCCTTCTGATTTCAGAGTCAGTATAACTTCTTAGAAGGAAAGGATTGCTTAGGTTTTTGTTTGTCTTTGGGCCACTATGAGCTAACACAGGGCTTTGTACACAAGTGTTTAATAATTAACACATTAAGAAATGTATGCTGAATCAAATGACTGACATCTGCCATATGTGACAATCATTCCTGTATGTGAAGACTGCTTCCTTGTTAAGTTTTCCCTAAATCAAACATTCCCAGGTCTTCTGACTGATTTCCTAAGGCAGAATTTTCCAAACCATGGGGTGACCTCCCCATAGGGGAATGCAACCCTGGAGGGGCTAGGTAGAGCAATCAACAGAACTATTGACAATTTTCAAGTATAACATATACAAATATGTGTTTTCACACATTTCAAATCAAAGTCAATGTGATAGAGGGCAAATTTGTTTCAGATGGAGAATGGTCCAGGGTCAGCCAAGTCAGGGGAAGGTACTGTTTACTGGTCCTCCCTTGCCATTCTGCCACCCTAAGTCCCAGAGAGTTCTGTACTGAGATTTTGAGCATACATTTTGAGCCTTCTCCTACTTTCTTGGCCTAGAAACACAAGGAAAGGACCTAAATTATCCAGCAGAAGGAGGAGAATAACATTCAATGCTGCATCTCAATTAGCAAACATTTAAGTTTTTATTGTGTGTTAAATATTGGGAAACATAGAACAAAATAGTTTCTGCTCTCAACAAGTACATATTATAATGGAAGGGACAACATGTAAATGACTAGGTACAGATATGATATATATTATATATAATAAATATATATGTAATAGATAGGAAGCTTAGCAGTTGAGAATACCTTGCAGTCCCTTGCCCCAGGGTCTTCCAGTTCCAGTTCTAGTCCCTTTATTGAAGTCATACCTTCCCCCCCCAAATGAAGGAGGTTTTGGGGACATATCCAAGAGAGAGGGACAAGAAATTTACACTGGTTATAGATATTTTATTGTCTTGGCTCAGAGCTTTAAAAGATCAAGGGACCATCAATGGGACATTGTGCTTTCCATTTTGCCTTTGGGAGGTGTGCTTTGGAGTTAAAAAAAAAAACTCAACTCAAATCCTAGTTCTGTCACTTACTACCTGTGTGGCAGATCACTTCTCTTGAGTCTTGGTTTGATTAATTGTAAAATAAGTGATGGGGCAACTAGGTAGCACAGTGGAAAGAACAGCAGCCTGGAGTCAGGAAGATGAGTCTTCCTGAATTCAAATCCATCAACAGACACTTACCAGCTGTGTGACTCTGGGCTAGTCACTTATTCATGATTGCCTCAGTTTCTTCATCTGTAAAATGAACTGGAGAAGAAACACTCCAGTATCTTTGACCCCCAAATAGGGTCATGAAGAGTTGGACTTGACTGAACAATTGAACAAATAAATAAGTGGTTGAACTAGGTGACCTTAAAGATCCCCTGTGTTACTAAATAGAAGATCCTATGATAAATAATAGTGTAATGTTATTTTTATTGCATGTTGAAATGGCTCCCAGATCTATTGATCTAGTCAGTCAACTAGTTTTTATTAAGGATTTATTTTATGTGAGACATTGGACTAAACATTGTCTCTCCCCTTAGTTTCTGACTCATGTCAACAATGGCCTATTGAACATTTTGGACTGGATGTCTCTAAGACATCTTAAATTCTAAAACTGAACTCATTATTTCCCCCCCTGCAATCCATTCCCTTCTCTCAACTTTCCAATTTTTGTCAAAGAAGCACAATCGTCCCTCCAGTATCTCAAATTCACCACCTCAGCCTTATCTTGGTTGCCTCACTCTTCCCACACTTCCCTATCCATTTGGGTGCCAAACCTTGCTAGTTTCCCCCTCATTTCTTTCCCATCTAATCTCTTTTCTAGATTCACATAGCTACCAGCTTAATTCAGGCCCTCATTACCTCTTGCCTAGATTATTGCAACAGCCTCTTGGTGGGTCTCTCTGACTTAGATCTCTCATTTCCAGTCCATCCCACACACTGCTGCCAAAGCTATTTCCCTTAAATGCAGATATGACCCTGTGACTTGCCTATACAAATAAATATCACACAAGGTCAAATGAGTAAGAAACAAAAGACAAGCATTGACAAAGAGCTCTAGGAAAATCCAAGGAGGGAGAAATCCTATCCAAATGGGTGATCGAGGAAAGTTTCATAGACTATAAATAAGATCGAAGATTTATATCTGGAGGAGTTTTTAGCTATCAACAAGTCTCATCCACCAGATTTTGAGCTACAACTCGTCTGAAAAGTCAGGAAGTAGGACTTCAGCTGTATCTTGAAGAAAATAGGCTTTAACAACTCAGAATTTTTACTGGCCCCATGTTTATAATTCCTTACCCCCTCCTTTCTACCTTCTGGATTCCCTAGCTTCTAAAAAGAACTTTTCTCAGTCCCTTTTAGTCCTTCCTTCTCTTGGTTATCTCCAGGTTATCTGCTAAATATCTCATTTGTCTATAAGGGTTTTCGTGGTTTTTCCCCCCACTGAAGTATAAGCTCCTTGAGAGCAGGGACTGATTTTTGGTTTTCTTTGTAGTGCTTAGCACATACAACAGACACTTCATAAATGCTTATTGACAGCTTGATTCTTTATAGGGCAGTTGCACTTTAATCCTGCTCTCCCACTGAGGAATTAGACAGTGATTTCCCTCTACCTCTCCCTCCCAAAAGGCATCAAGGTATTTCTTAATTAAGTCAAATCAACAGGCATCTCTATTTCTCTAAATAAATAAACCAACCAACCAACAAATATATATATATATATAGTATAATATATATAGATTATGTTTGTGTATATTTGTCTATAGATCCATATATGTCTATATACTATGCAACAATCATTGTACTAGCACTTTGGATAAAAAGAAAGACCAAAGACAGTCTCTGTCTTCAAGTCTAATAATGGGGGAGACACAATGCAAACAACTATGAACAAACAAGACATAGCTAGGATAAACTAGATACAATTCCACAGACTGGGGATTAAAGTGAAGGAGAATTTCAATCTTAAACTTAAAAGGATCTTTCTTAGTGTCCCTGAAATCATACCTAATAGGTGACTGCCTACTTGACCTGGCTCTGAGTGGTGGAGGTTCCTGATGTCTAAATAGCAATATATCAGCACCAGCTGTCTACTTGGAGTTAAGAGAATGGTTATAAAAATTCTTTTTAATAAAAATAACTGGCCTACACTTGTGCTTTATGTAAATGACTTCATTTGAGTTTTTCAACAACCTTAAGAGGAAGAGGTATTATGGTCTGTACTTTAAAGATGAAGAAATTGAGGTTCATAAAGGTCATCACCCAGTTAAGTTGTCAAAGACAGGACTTTTTTGACTTCATGTATAGCATTCTACCTACAAGGTCACCCCTGGAAAGCTCCTATATAAATGTACCTGGTGAGAGCACCCTTCCCCCACTACTCCCACCAGAGAGTAGTCTGACTGGTTCTGGAGAGTCTGTATGATGACCATAATTTGGCCATCGTTATTCTTAAAGCAATGTTTTCTTAAAAGCAGCTCTTCTGATCTGTATCAGGACCCTCAAGAGTATAGATTCTCCAACTGAAATATTTTCCTGAAGTAATTTACAATCTCATAAGCCTCTGGAAAACTAGGAAAACTACAATTACCGTTAGGGCTAGTTTTCTTCCCTTCCAACTTTTCTGGAATTCCTTTCTCTTGTACAAAGGAAAGAGTTACAGAATCCCAGAAAGTTAATGCTGGAAGGGACCTTAGAAATGTCAAACTTAAATAAAAATGATCCCTGCATCCTGCATATTGAGTTAGAAAACTACAAATGAATATTGGCTATGTTGTATTATATTTTAATTTATTTTTGTTAAGCATTTCTTTAAACAGGTTTGGGCAGTTCCTGGGAGTTTCTCTGGAGCCTTATGGCCCTCCAGTGGAATTTGACTCTTCTGGTTAGTCTCCTTATTTTTATAGGGCCCCTTCATCTCCTGCTCTTCTTGCTAAGGGAAACTAAAATAAATGAAATAAAAGGAAAAGAAAAGAAAAGGCAAAGTTCTAAAAATACATATAAGTACACATACAATTAAAAAGCTTTTGTACAAACAAAATAAATGCAACTTAAATTAAAATTATATAAAATTATAGGGGCAGCTAGGTTGTACAATGGATATAGTACTGAGTCTGAAGTCAGGAAGACTCATCTTCCTGAATTCAAATCCAGTCTCAGACAATTATTAGCTTATTAGTTTAAGTGGGATGTGATGATTTGATTTGCCCTGGTCTGGTCAGAGCTTGCCTTATTGGGGCCCACTATTTCAGGAGGACTTTAATCATATATTTTTTTTACCCCTTCAGGCATCTTCTCAACAACTCTCTACCCTCCTCTCCAACTCTGATTTTCCAGTTCAGGAATCATAATCAATTAATACTGCCATTACTCCTAGAAATGGCATGTCAATCTAGACCATTTGGCTCTTTTCAACATTCCAGTAACTTTACAAACAAAATGCCCCTCCCTATCACCACTCTGCTTCCATTTAGAATATAATCTCCTTCAGTGCAGAGACTTTCTTAATTTTTGTTTTAAAAATAAAGCTAGCACAGTGCTGGGACACAGTAAATATATTATTTATTATATATAATATACTTATATATTATATATAGGATATTTATATATGATATCCTTGTTATATTATATATTATATATTAATATATTTATTATATTTAATATATTAATTCATTCTAGGGAAGTATCTAATCTTTTTATTGATTCTATTTTTATCTATAGTGAAATACAGGTTTCACTATGAGAATAATATTTTATAGCTACAGATCTTACATATTAGAGGTAAGTTTGAATGTAGGACAATTGTTAAATTTTTCAGTGTGAAAATTTACTCCACAGAAATTGGCAAACACTACATTTTAGGTTGATTTATTATTTTGTTGATGGTCTAGACTTAAGAAAGTGAGGGAGAAATGTTAAAAATACAAATTAAACTTGAGTGTTTTGTGGTATATTTTCCCCCCAGAGACCTGGTTCTTAAAACATTTACCAGCACACCATTAATTATATTACATCAACAAAAGTCTTTGCTTTGAACTAATTATGTCCAAAAACTGACCACTGAAGATAAGCACATTGGCAAGGGCTCATGAATTATGTAGATTTAGAAATACAGACTCAGAGAATAACTTGAAGCTGAGATAATTGTCCAGCAGAGATGGTGACTGAAGGGAGAACTCAAGTCATAAGCTGCAATTGTCTGGGGTGGGGGGTATGTCAAGAAAGGAAAGAATATTGATAAAACATATATTTCATTGAAGGGATGGATTTTTTTCCCCTATGGGTGGAGAGAAGGAAAGTAAATAAATGGTTATTAATTGGGAAAAACTTTAATTGGAAGGAAGAGAAGACTGGGAATTATTCACATTGAGGGATTAAGGACTTCATCCAGTTACACCTTCCAGAGGTGTTTTCATTTATGAAAGAGGGACATTTTAACAGGTAGAAATTTTGGGGGGGGGAAGGAGAGGCACAGATTCTTTTAAATTGTGAGACTTAAACTGTCATCATTTCTGTGGGTCTTGATTCCACAGACCTTCAAGTATGCAAAGGTGAGTTTTCACTGTGTCCTGATTCCAGGTTAACTGCGGGAAATGAGTGGTGGAAGTGTGTTCTCAAATTTATTCTATTAGCTCTTTACTAGATGGGCAGGAGCAATAAGAGTCTCTGAACCCTCTGCCAATAGGCTCCAGCTTAGGTGGGGGCAGCTTAGGTCTCCATGGGGTAATGTGTTTTTTCCCCTTGCCAGGAAAGAAGTCTCCATAGGGCCTCCTGACCTCTGGCAGTCTTGGGGTTTCCCCAAGCTTGAAACAAAAATGCTGCTCTGGCTATAATCGGCCAATTAGGGCCAAGTTTGGCGGGGTCTGAGGCCTGAGTCAGGCTAGAGAGGCTGCTGGGGCTCAGATTTCAAAGATGCATGCCTGGAAGTTTGGGGAATTGATTTAGAGATAAGCTCCCCCAGCTCTGGGGATCAAGGGAAGGCCCCTGGGAGGGAGAAGAGGAGAAACATTCCAAATTGTAGAGGTGACCCAGCCCCCAACATTCCCCCAGACCCCCCTCCCCCCCTAAGGGGGTAGGGAAATGAAGAAAGAGGGAAGGGTAGCATAAAGAGAATGAGAGTGGGAGAGAGGAGGAGGAGGTGGGGGGCAAGGGAGGGCGAGGAAAGAAAAGGGAGAAACAGAAAAGAGGGAGGAGTTGGCCTTCAGTGGGCCTGGGAGTGAGGTTGGATGATAGGGTTTAAATGGCCCCTGGGACTGGCTCTCAGCAAATAGATATTCTTGTTCTTGATTGATCCCTCCTTTCCCATCACCACCCAGATGTCCCGAACTTCTCTGGCACAAGCCAAGTACTCCAAGAAAGTTCAAATCCTTTGGATCCATGGATGTGCCAGCTGGAAGGGACAGTAGAGACCACCTAGTCCAGTCCCAGCTCTGTAAAGATAAGGGAGTTCATGTTCCCTGAAAATCTGAGATCAAAGAGGCAGCTGATGTGGTGACAACAGTCTGAAACTGGCATCATGTCCTGTGACCATGGGTAACACTCTTGACTGATTCTAGTTAAAATGACCTAAAAAATGTCACTTCTAGCTTTCACAGTCAATGATTTGATGATTTCATCTTCACTTTAAAAAGACACCTAACAAAAGATTCTGGACCTAGGAGTCAGCAGATCAGGGTTCCAGCACCCAAGGCTAACTGGGTGATCTCTCACAAGATGCTTCACATTTCTAAAACTGAATCTCCCTGGAAGTAGCAGTCATAGGCTTGTTATCCAGGCTATGGGGAGGGGAGGCTGGCTTATTTCTTGAACTCCAGTGGGCTAAGTATGGGCATCTGTATGGGCATTCTTGAGCTCCGGTATGGGCATCTGTGCTAAGGCTGGCACAAATATATTATATCCTTGGAGCTGAAGACAGAGAGGGCACCAGGCTGCTTAAAGAGGGGTGAGATGGCCCAGGTCCAAAACATAGTGGGTTAAAGTTCCTGGAATAATCAGAGTGAAACCACCCATGGAGTAGCCACTGCATTTACAGCTTGGGTAATATAAAGAAAGGAGTAAGCATTTATTAAATGTATGCAATGTAAGGTGATATGCCAACTGCTTTAAAAAATTATTTTGTTTGATTCTCACAAAATCCCTTAGTACTGTTATTATCCCCAGTTTGTAGTTGAGGAAACTGAGGAAGATGCAACCTTAGTGACTTGCCGCTGACCACACAGCTATTAATTATCTGAGATCAGATTTGAACTCAGATCTTCCCAATTCCTAAGGCAACTAGGTGGCAGTGGATGGAGAGTTAGGCCTAGAGTTGGAAAGACTAATCTCATGAGTTTGTATCTAGATACTCATTAACTGTGTGACCCTGGGCAAATCATTTCACCATTTGCCTCAATTTTCTCCTCTGTAAAATGAGCTGGAGAAGGAAATGGCAAACCAGTCCAGTATCTTTGCCAAGAAAAGCCTAAATGGGTCACAAAGTCAGACATTCCCTGCTTCTAGACCCTTTGTTCCATCCTCTTTACCACCTTCTCTGATGAACCAGTTGTCTCATATCTTTTTTTTTAATTTTTTTTTTTTAGGTTTTTGCAAGGCAAATGGGGTTAAGTGACTTGCCCAAGGCCACACAGCTAGGTAATTATTAAGTGTCTGAGACAGGATTTGAACCCAGGTACTCCTGACTCCAGGGCTGGTGCTTTATCCACTGCGCCACCTAGCCACCCCAGCAATGAACCAGTTTTAAAACAACAAACAACTCTTCGTTTATGTAAAATAATACAGATGAATAAATTCTCTACAATCGCTTCTGGCTCAATGAACAAACTCTCCCCTCAAAAAACTACTGAGTTTGGGGAAGGGTCAAAGGAATTACATAATTTGAGAAAGAAAAGGATGGATAATGTCTAAGCAAAAGGAGTTGGAAATAAGTGAAAACTTCTTAATTTCTCTCAGAGGCCAGGCAAATGGATATTCCTTTGCATGTAATAAGGAAGCCTAAAGTTAAACCTATGGAAACTTGAACTTCCCACGTTAGCTGATAGGAAGACCCTCCAATAGGATGTAGAAGCACAGTTAGAGTTGGTCAAGACTTCAGTGGCCATTTTACAGATGTAGAAATGAAGGTCTGGAGAAGTGATATGATTGTGGCTAACCCTGCAAGAACTCACCCAGGAAGCTGGGCCTGGCAACAGTGTTCGAAGTGGGGGGTGCCAGACTGGAGGCAGGGCATGGGAATGAGATACTTGGCTCCTTCATTTTTTACCCAGGCATGCCTGGAATCCAGCCTCATCAATAGGAGGTTTACTGGTCACAGTTCCCAGTCTCCGCCCCCATCCCCCGGGGCACAGCCTGGGATTAATACTGTTCCCTCTCTAATTACAGGGTTAGAGACGGAGTTTGCTAAAGCCCCACAGTCAAGCTAAATCCTTACACTGCATTCCCCTCCATCTCAGCACCTCCTCCCTTTCGTAGCTCTCCCCAAACTCATTCTTATCTTCCCCTCAACTTGCCCCCATTGTCACTTCTTCCATGCTCTTCCCAATCTCCCAGACTCCCAATTGTACCTCAAAAAACCCCAACCCAGCACCATTCATTTCCAACTTCCCCACCTTCCCATTTTGACTTTTTTCACCAACCTCCATTTCTACCTCTTCAGCACACAATCAACTTTCTGCCTGCTCCCACACATCCTTCTCTCCTCCACCCCCAAAGTTGAGGGGTGTGTGTGTGTGTGTGTGTGTGTGTGTGTGTGTGTGTGTGTGTTGTTTGTGTGTGATGTGTCTATGGCATTTCTTTTGGAGCAGGCAAAGAGAAAGTAGTTGTTTTATGGGCCATCTGGGTCTTTTCCCAATCAGAAGCAGGTTTGTCCTCTGGACTATAAGGTAACATTTCTGAGGAACAAAGAGAGTTTTCTTTGGGACCTAAAGAAGGAGAAAAAAATCTTTCTCTCCCAAGATAGTGGACAGTAGGGGAGGGAGGGGCTTGGGAAGTCCCCTCTAGGGTGAGTGATACCCAAAAAAAGGAGACTCACCTTGTAGTACTTGCCATTGAGGGCTTGATGCTTTGACTCAGTAGACAGGTTGAGATAGAGACCAGGCAAGATAGCATGTTGGACCTGGCATCAGGAATACCTGAGTTCAAATCCTGCCTTAGATGCTTGTGATGCTGAGCAAATAGTCTCTGTTTCAGTTTCCACATTTTTGAAACTGGAATATTCTCAGGGTTGTTAGGAAAACCAAGTGAGATAACATGTAAAATGTTTGGCAAACTTAAAAGTATTATACAAATGCTAGCTATTATTATTGTCATTGTTGTTGTTATCTTCATCATCAATATTTAGTCCTAACTCCCACTTCCCCTTTCCCGTCCTCATAGACAAACTGGAGAACATTTCTAAAGAGGGAGACCAGGATGAGGAAGAAGCCTGGAGAACTTAGGAAGTCAGTGAAAGGAAATGGGACAATGCTTAGCTTAGAAAAGAGAAGACCTAGAGGGGACCAAACAGCTGTTTTCAAATATATGAATAGATTGCTCTTGTGTGGAAGAGAGATTTGATTATTTATTCCTATTCTCCTTTGATACCCCATCCTGAGAGCAACATTGGGGTGGGTTGGAAGAGTGGGGGCAAAGAGGTGTCATTTAGAGAAAAACTCAACAGGGGAAACCTTGGTGGGGTGGATAGGAGAGAACACAAGGCCAAAACATCTACAAACATGGACTGGGAATATTTTGGATTAAAGGAGATTTCCTAGAGGAGTTAGGAGTGAAGTGGAGAGCAACCATTTAGGATAAAAAATTAGAACTGAGAAGACAAATTGCTCACCAAATTACCACACTATATGCTAGAAAAAAAGAGAATTAGATGAAGATCAATCTGTTTTTTAAAATATACTATGTAATGGAAATGTTTATTTTATACCGTAAATTAAAAATAAAAAAAAAAAAGACCAATTGCCTGTTTGGGCAATGGCATGAGACTAACCCTTCCTTCCTCTGTCCTCTATCCTTTTCCAATAAGGAATCTATTGTGAAGTTGTGATAATTCTTAGGGTACCTCCTGGCTTTGAGCTCTTGGGCTCTGTTCGTTCCTCTCACTAGTCTGGGCTGGTTTAGGGAGAACTTAGGACTCTGATTCATTCTCCCCATCCAAAACCCAGAGGGAAACAAATGCTCACTTATGACTTGGTGAGGTGGCCAGTTTACTTCCTACCCTTAAGACTCACCCTGAGAGGCCCTTTAGGTCAGTAGTTATAGCCCAGGGCTGATGATGCTTATTTTGTGAGGTTTGTACACACATGGACCAGTTAATCATAGCTGATATTTATATAGCATTTCAAGGTTTGTAATAGTGCTTACAGAATGTCCCAAAAGTCTTTAGTGCAGTTTTAAAGTTATTAAAGTTTAAAGGCTTCCTAAAACTTTGGATTATTTCATTTAATGTAGACAATAATCCAGTGAGTTTGGTGCAAGAAATATTATTTTCCTCATTTTGCACATAAGGGAAATGAGGTAAATAGATGTTGAGTCAAGTTACCATGAAGGAGGCAGGAGGGAAAGGTGGGTCTCTCTTTACTCCCAGGTCAGTTTTCTTTCCCTGTTTAATTAGTTTTGCACAATTACAAGCTCTTCCTTTAATGGAAACTAACTTGGCTAGTGAAGAGAGTTACCAATTGCCTAGAAGATTTTTCAGGGTCCCTTAGGAAGGCTCTAATACAAGACAAAGGGGATTCACATTTATTCGGCAGCTACTGTGTGTGTAGTTACTGTGCAAATTGCTTTAAAATTATTCTCATTTGATCCTCAAATCAGCAACTATTATTCCCATTTTACAGTTGGGATCACTAAGACAGAGATCATATGTCTTGCCTAGGGCCACACAGATAATAAATCTGAGGCTGAATTTGAACCCAGGTCTTCCAGACTCCAGACCCAATGCTCTATTTACTAGTAGCCTATCAAATGAGGGTGAGTGGTATTGGATAGGTAATTTCAAAGTTCTATTCTAACTCTATAATCTGTGCTCTTACACCAGGATACAGAGACTTTCAATCCCCAGCAAAATATGACAAAGATGCCTATGTGAGGCCTCCAAAAGAAGCCTTTTTTTCATGACTCTTGAATTAATGGAGTGTGCAAGCTGCTGATGGTGGTTTTTGTTCTGTCTACTGTTGTTATTCAGTCAGATCCTACTCTTTGTTATGCCTTTTGGGGGTTTTCTTGGCAAAGATACTGGAATGTTTACCATTTCTTTCTCCAGCTCATTTGACAGATGAGGAAACTGAGGTCAACAGGGAGAAATGACTTACCCAGGATGACACAGCTAGTAA
Source organism: Macrotis lagotis (assembly GCF_037893015.1). Lineage (NCBI taxonomy): Eukaryota > Metazoa > Chordata > Mammalia > Peramelemorphia > Peramelidae > Macrotis > Macrotis lagotis. The sequence goes on from NC_133661.1 coordinate 154,945,877, forward strand.
GTGGCTGGGGCCAGATTTGAACTCAAGAAGATGAGTCTTCATGGAATTCTATCTATTGCACCTACTAATTGCCCATCCTTAAACCTACAGAAAGGCAACATGTAATTTTATTGATTATTCTTCAAGGGAGAAGTATAATATAAAATTACCCAGCAGGTGGCATTTTATTTGAGTCTGCAGTCCAGTGGTCAGGGTCTCTCTGATATATGCTCAAGAGAACACTTCCCTCAGTTTCAAGTACAGACCAGATTTTAATAAAAGAGGAGGGGGGGGAGTGGGAAGATGGAAATAAGAAGTGAAAAGGAGAAAAAAATTGTTAAACATAAAGATTAAATAAAAAAGACATGGCCTAGGGTCTAGATTCTAGGACCATAGGACTCCAAAACTACTAATGGGAAAATCTCTAATTTGTTACCCCCACCCTCCACCCCACATCCGGAAGTTTCTTTCTCAGTTTCAACCCCACACATTTATAGACAACAAACCATGTTCTTTGACTACATATTTCATTGTATTAAATTAAAATAAAAGGAACCCATTCCAACCATTTCTTGAAACCAAAATTTGCTTCTGCAGGTCTTCCCAGGCTTTTCAGGGTTGTGGAAAAAGAAGGGGATGGAGTCGTATGTCTGTGATTCATTTGAGAGACAAGAATTTATTCCAAATAGAAAACAAAGGAAAAAAGCAAGGGAAGACAGGCCTCCCGATCCCCTCCTCAATAATTCTCCCTCCCCCTCCATTCCCTATGATCCTGTGTCCCTATCTCTATCCTGACCTTTTACTGCCTGGTGTACTCTATCCCTTCATCTCTGTGCCCCACCCCCCAACTTCCAGTTCTTTCTCAGTAATCAAATCATCTCCACTATTGTCTCAGAAAAATATATGTTCTATTCAATGTTTTGTGACTTCTCAGAACTTCCCTGGGAAATTTTTTCCCTGTCTATTACTCACCTATATATGTGTATCTTCAGTTATTCAATTAATAAGCTTTAGGAGGCTAGTTTGTGACAAACATCCTAAATACACAAAGAAAGACAAATAATAGTTCCTGGCCATCACAGTCTATTGAGGGAGACAACACATAACAATTATATACAAATAGGATATATACTAAATAAATTGAGGATAACAAAACAGAGTGAAGGGACTAGCATTAATGGGGGTTCAGAAAAAACTTCTTGCCTGAGCCTTGAAGAAATACAAGCGATGAAGAAAATCTCAGGAGGTAGAAAAAGAATTTCAGGAGGTGGGCAGGGAGAGAATTCCAGACAAGTTTACCCAGATTGGGAATCACTACATCACATTGTACATAGTTTGGGGGTCCAGGAAAGATTAAGGTGTAACAATACTGGAAAGGTTGGAAGGCACCAGATTTTGAAGAACTTTGAATGACAAATAGGATTTTATATTTGATCCTGGAGGTTATAGGGAGTCACTGAGGTTTACTGAATAAAGAGGTAGAATGGTTAGATTAATTTTTAGGAAGATAAATCTTCCAATTGAATGGCAGATGGACTGGAATGTAAAGAGACTTGAGATAAGGAGACCAATCAAAAGACTAATGCAATAGTGTTCATGAGGGATAAAGGTCTGCTCCAGGATGGTGGCAGGGTCAGGAAAGAGAATGGAACAAATAGAAATATCAGGAAAATCTATTGAATTTGGCAACATCTCCCCATTTGAACATAAGCTTTTTGAAGGTAAAGACTGAATCAACTTTATAATTCCCCAGTGCTACATTATATACTTAATCTAGTTAATTTGTCCCTCCATCTCAAAGTTAAAGAATTTTTGGAAAAGTTTTTAGTTTTAGGATTTGCCTGCATCCACTGTCGGATAGTCCTCCCTTGCTGACAGTCAGCCTCTTCTGTTTCTAATCTGCATCTCTCCTCTCCTGTCTGCTGCTACTGCTCACTTAGAGGCTTGGGTGGGCCCTGAGAGAGCCAAGGGAGGGTCAGAGGGTGGTGGTAACTGGGCTCTGGGAAAGAACCCATGGTAGTGCCTGCTCTCCCTAGAGGGAATCTCTGTTGGATCTGCTCAATCTAGCTGGTGCAGATACCTTTCAAGGCTCAGGTCAATGCTTGGAGAATATGTTGTATTCAGACTTTGTCAGTACCCTCTACAAAACCACTTCACCCTTAGAACTCATATCTTGTGGGTACTCTCTGCCCTAAAGGCCCCTCTTTCTCTCTGGTGGGTGGAGTGCTCCTCCTAGAAACTCAATTTAAGGAGGGACCCCACATTAGTTATCTTTTCTTTTCCCATTCAACTGCACTCCTCTGCATCTCTCCATCACACTCCCTCAGCGCTTACATCTTTCTCCACTTCTGCCTCCTTCAGTTTCCTTTGTGTGCTGTTTTCTTCATAGATAGTAAGCTTATTGAAGACAGGGACTGTCTTTTACCTTTTTTGTCTTGTTTTAGTATAATGCCTAGAACATAGCAGTAATAAATATTTATTGACTGACTGGTTGCAAATGGTACCCATGACCAGCCACTACAAGTGGGAGTTGGATCACTCACCGAATCTCTTCTTGAATCCTGTATATCAAATCTCTTAAGACAAGAGTCTCTTAAAGAAAAGGGTGGGTGGGGAGAATATTATTTTTAATAATAATAATAATATCAGTAATTTTTTTTATATTTCTCATGGGTAGTATAGTGGACTGAATGTTAGACTTGGAATCATAAAGACATGATTTCAAAAAATCTTGTCTTAGAAACTTGCTAGACATGTGAATCTGAGGAAGTCATTTAACCTTTCTCTGCAATTGTTTTCTCATTTAAAAATGGAGGTAATAATTGCACCCATCTTCTAGGGTTATTGTAAGTATTCACAAGATAAGATATATAAAATGTTTTGCAAACTCTACCAATTGTAGTTATTATCATTGATTACCATTGCCCTGTAAGGTAGATACTGTTATTCCCCTCTTTTTACAGATGAGGGTAACAAGGTTAAGATATTTGTCCAAGGTTTGCCTGCAAGTAAATATCTGACAGAAGATTCAAATAGTTCTTTCTGATTCCAAATCCAGGTACTTTATCTATTAAATCACCTAACTACCCTTATACGGGTTCCTCCAAATCTCAACAATCAATGTCTTCTTATCAGAACTTGGGGTGCAGGGATAGACAACCTAAGATATACTTGCCAACATAAAAATAACAGAAAATTCCATGAGGAGAGGCAATGCAGTGTCTGACTCTCACAATATGTAAGATGTAAGAAATAATTGATCATTGCAAGGTCCATATTCCAAAGCGATCAAAGAAGGAGGAAAAGAACCCATAAGTTCAAAAATATATAGACTATCTTTTTGTAGTCATGAAAATCTGGAAACTAAAATGTCTGCACACCTACTATGGCATGGTTAAACAAATTATGGTAGATGAATGAATTATTCCCCCATAAGAAACAGGGAAAAGGACAATTTCAGAGAAAACTGGGAAGATCTGGATGAACTGATGCAGAGTAAAGTTAGCAGACACCACCCAGAAGAACCCTGACTACATGACCCCTTTGGATTTTAACCACCAAATCTGACTTCATTAAATTCCCCCTTTCCTGGGAACCACTGCCCCTGAATTCTTTCTGCTGTACAGCTTTCTCAAGTGACTATTCCATGATCTGTCTTATTCTATCAACAGACATTTAATGCGCATTCACTTGTGCTAGAACTCTGGGGATGCAAAGAAAAGCAAAAACAAATTGTTTTGAGTATCAGATGAGAATATTTTTAAAGTGCTTAACTTACTGTATAGCAAATAGTGGGTGGTTAACAAATCTTTATTTCTTTCTGTCCTTCCTAACTGTATTGGGCTTCACTCTTTTTTTTAGTTTTTTTTTTTTGCAAGGCAATGGGGTTAAGTGACTTGCCCAAGGCCACACAGCTAGGTAATTATTAAGTGTCTGAGGTCGGATTTGAACTCAGGTCCTCCTGACTCCAGGGCCAGTACTCCATCCACTGTGCCACCTAGCCTCTCTGGGCTTCTCTTTTTCACACATGATATGCCTTCTTCCATCTCTGGATATGTCCAGAGCTTGAAATGCTCCCCCTCCCCACCTCGTTCTGATGAAACACTTCTCTTCCTCCAAGAGGCAATTCAGTCACCACCACCTTTTAAATAAAACCTTTTCTGATCCCTAGCCGTATTTCTAGTGTTCTCTTTCCCTTGTATCTAATAATCTTGAATCTAACTACCCTGTATCTATTTATTTATTTGTTATTTTTTTGCAATTACAAAGATAATTTTCAGCATTCATCCTTTTGTGAGCTTTTGAATTCTACATTTTTCTATCACCCTGCCTATCTTCCTTCCCACAACAGTGAGCAATGGGATATAGGTTGTACATGTATAATCATGTTTAACATATAACATATAACATATAAGATATAAGTCATGTTGTGAAAGATAACTGTCTTGTATCTAACATGGCCCTTGTTGAAAGGTTTCTGAATCAAAATGATCAGAAAGTATTCTTTGAGATCAATCTTTGCATAATTAAAATATTTTCTTTCTAACACGATAAGTCAATATAGAAAAAAAACAAATAGGGCCATGGTCTATGCACAAAAGTTTCCTCAGGGGCCCTCTAAGTGATTAGTGTGTCCCTGGCTGACACCCCCCCTTCCCCCTCCCTCTGAGAGAATATTTCCCTCTCACCTCATCTTCTCTATTGGTTCGTACTGACTGTCAGCTCCCTTACCAGGTCAGGATGCTGCTACCTGGATATTTATAAACAAAGTTCCCTTTGACTCCAATAACCAGTGACGTGCATTAATCAACAATTGCTAAGCAGTCAGAAAAAAATCTCCAACTCTCCCTAGATCTTTTTCTTGGACATGGCTCATGCTACCAGTGAAGTTTGGGTTGGCAATGAGGAGGAGTTTCTCTGGCTTTGATGAGCTGGGGTGCAAAGCCGAGAGTCACAGAGGTATAATAAACCTGGCTCAGACCAGAGCACAGACTGGCTGGTATGTGTGTTTTTGACCGATGTGTGTGTCTTTCTGTCTGACTTATGTCTGTGGCTGTGGAGCCATGAAAGAAGTTTCCCTCTTATCTAACATGTACTTGGCAGTGGCCAGCCACCTCAGAAATTAACTTTACATTGGTGCTTTGAAAGCCCCTTGGCTTCATCCATTGGAGTGTATACTCACTCCATTGAGCCAGATCACAGTTGAATCCACCAAGGAATATTTATCGAGTATTTATTATGAGCAAAACATGCTAGGCATTGGACAAGACTCTCTTCTCTTAGCTGGAATAGTTTTTAGATGACTCACTTATAGTCTAATATAGTCTGACTTTAGCTTTTCCAATTTGATAAGATCTATTACAACATATACTCTTCTGGCATAGACTTCAAGAACTCAGGGTCATAACTATACCATGATGAAGAATAACCCTAATGAGAGAATATATCTGAAATACCCTGAAGTCTTGGTGCTTCTAGGTTCTATTGTTAATCAGTAAATAGTCACCAAAGGGATGTGATTCAGTTCAAAGGAAGAATTTACTTGTTCTAAATATCTTTGGTACTAGCCATAACAGTGAAGCCTGAAATTCCTATCCACTCCTATCCATTAAATATAGAAGGTCAAAAGCATTATCAACTCCTATCCATTGAATATAGAAGGTCAAAAGGCATTATATCACCAGGGATTTTAGTAGGGATATAGAAAATAATGTGACAAGAAAAAGTAAATATATTAACTTTTATATGGTTCTGGATCACTATCACTTATATCCATAGCAACTGTGTTCATTAGGTAGTGCAAGGAGAATTATTCTATTTGATCACTGAGAAAACTGAATGGCAAGGAAAGCAAAGCCCATTACAAATATGTGTAGTCAAGGAAACAAATTCTTAATTCTTATGTTGGTCATTTAGAAGAGAGAAAGAGAGAGAGAGAGAGAGAGAGAGAGAGAGAGAGAGAGAAGAAAGAGAAGAGGAGACAAGTGAAGAGGAGAGAAGAGAAGTAAAGAGAAGAGGAAAGAAAAGAAAAATTGCTTTACTATGTACTCTAAATTCATCAGTTCTTTATCTGGAGATATTTAGCATATTTTATCATAAATACTTTGGAATTATGTTTAGTCATTCTGTTTATCAAAGATTCCCAAGATTTTCAGAGTTGATTGTCTTTACAATATTCTTTGTTTACAATTGAATTAGTTCATCCAAGTCTTCATAGGTTTCTCTGACATCATGCCCTTCATTATTTCTTATAGCACAATGATGTTTCATCACATTCATAAATTATAATTTGCTTAACCATTCCCCAGTTGATCGGTGTCCACTCAGTTTTCAATGCTTTGTCATCCTGAAAAGACCTATTACAACTAATTTTGTACATATTAATACTTTTCTTCTTTCTTTGATTTCTTTGGAGTATAGATCTAGTAAGTAGCTAATTGCTGGGACAAAGGGTAATGCAACTTAAACTTTAAAATGTTTCTTAAAAATGTTTTCCTCCATAGAACAAGTTGTTAAACATTCACCAGCAAGATCCTATGTTTGATTTCTGTGGTAATAAACCTATAATTTCTTCTATGGCTTGATCCTTACTTAGCAGAGGCTATAAATGAATGAATGAACAAACTTGGAATGATACAAGAGAAATCTTTGAGTTATTATCCTAATGGTGTGATCATGACAAGTTTGTAAAATGGGAATAGTATTTGTACTACCAATCTCATTTATTATAAGGGAAACAGGAAAAGGCCCAAGTTGTGTGGAATTGTGAATGATTATTGTTCTTCCCACTTGGATGTTATCTTCAGGGGGATAGGAGTAGTGCTTTATCAAGATATTGCATCTCTCCCAGAGCCTAACAAGTAAGCTTTTAATAAATGTTGAACAAAATGAACTTTGAACATGGGAAACAATAGATGACATTGGAAAAATAGATATTACTATGGATGGTGTGGTATGGACTATGAGTGTCTTAGGGTGAGATCATTTTGGACTGAAGTAATAATGATTATTTCACTAATGGTAATTATTAATTATTAACAGTAATAATAGTAACACATAATAGTTCTTTGTAGAGTTTTTTCTTCACAACTACCTTGTGAGACAGATAACCAAAGTATTGGTGAGTATAACAAAGTCTCCTCTCAATCTTCAACCTTCTTGACCTTCTGTAGCATTTGACACTGTTGACCACTTTCTCCTCATTGATATTTCACCTTCTGGATTTTCATAACAGTTTTATTTCTTGGTTTTGACTTTGTTGTTTAATTGCTTTAGTTGTATCCTACTCTCTGTGATCTCATTTGGAATTTTCTTGGCAAAGAAGCTGAAATGATTTGACATTTCCTTCTCCAGTTCATTTTACATAAGAGGAAACTGAGGCAAACAGGGTTAAGTGACTTCCCCAGGATCACACAGTTAAGTGTCTGTCTCCTTGTACTGCCAACAACTTTTGTTTAGGTTCTTATCAATTCAAATAGAATTAAGTCTACTATCATTTAATAAGTACTTACAGTTGCCAGACAATATGTTAAGTGCCAAAGATATAAATAAAAATGAAAATAGTCCCTGTCCTCAAGAAGCACCTGATCTTATGGTCAAGACAAACATGCAAAGATCTATTTTCAGACAAGATGTACTGGATAACTTGGAGGTAATATGAGAGAAAAGGCATTAGCATTAAGGGGAATAGGGAAAAGCTTTTTGCCCAAAATGGGATTTTAACTGAGACTTGAAGCCAGAAAAGTAAGGCTATGGAGGTGAAGAGGAAGAGTATTCCAATCATGGGGGACAGACAATAAAAATGTAAAAATCACCCTTAGTCTGGATGATTAGTTTCTTTTTCTCAACCTTCTCTTCTCTAATGGAGCCTCCATTCAGATGACCAAGTGATTTACCTAAACTTCAGGTCTTTATATGTTATCCTCCTATTTGTTAAATCCCAATAGCTCCCTATTACCTTTATAAAACAAACTCCTCTGACTTTTAAAGCCCTTCACACCCTGGTCCCAATCTACCTTTTTTAATCATAGGGATATATTATTCCCTTTCTCACATTCTACAGTTCAGGTAGACTGACGTTATTTCTGTAGATTATGAACTCCTTGAGAGCTGGAATGGTTTTTGCTTTTCCTTGGATCTCCAGCATAGTAACCCATAGTTGGTCCTTAATAGATGCTTGGTGGTGTTATTGTTGCTTTTCCACACTAAAATGAACTGTTGTTGTCCTGTCATGACTGAATAATTGTTGACTATTTATGACCTCATCTGTTTTTTTTTTTAAAGACTGGAGTTGTTTACCATTTCCTTCTCCAGTTCATTTTCCAGATGAGGAAACTGAGGCAAATTGGGTTAAGTAACTTGCCCGGGGTCACATAGCTAGTAGATGTCTAAGGCCAGATTTGAACTCAGAAAGGTAAGTCTTTCAGCCTTTAGGCCAGGTGCTCTACCCCCTGCATTACCTAACCCGTTTCCTAAGCCTTTTTCTTCACATATCAAACTCCATTTATTCCCTCTGCACCCAAAGTTCAGAATGCACTTCCTTTTTACCTTTGCCTCTTAGCATTGCTAATTTCCTTCAAAACTCAGCTCCCTTTTCTATATGAACTCCCCAGTAGTTAGTACCCTTCCTCCTAAAATTATCTCACATTTTTGTATATAAATTTTATATCCTTATGTACATACATGTTTGGTGCCACCCCTCTCCACCCACCAATAACTTCTGTTCTACTCTATGTGAATTCCATGTGGTCAGGAACTTTCCTTTTATCTTTATATCCCCCACACTTAGCTTATAATAGGAATTTAAGGAAGACTTGTTGATTGATTATGTCCATTTTATAGATAAAAAACTGAGGCTTTCAGAGGGTAAATGATGTGCTTTTATTTGAAACCAAATCCAAATCCAAGTCTCTAAGATTCTAAGTCTAACACTCTTTTTAAAAAATTTATTTATTTAAGGCAATGAGGTTAAGAGTGACTTGCCCAAGACAGCTAGGTAATTATTAAGTGTCTGAGGTTGGATTTGAATTCAGGTCCTCCTGAGTCTAGGGCTGGTGCTCTATCCACTACTCCATCTAGCTGCCCCCCCCCCCCCAAGTATAACACTCTTCCTAGGACACCAGGTTTCAAGGTGAGATGTAATCTAGCTCTTAAAAGATGGACAGGATTCAAATTTGGAGGAAAGAGAGCTTTTCAGGGCTAGGAGAACAAAAGAAAAAAAGAACAGAGACAGAAAAGAATCAATGCCTCCTAAGTCTAAAGGATTTGGTGAAGGAGATTCCCCAATCTTCCTCAGATACCTGTTGGAACATTTACCATGTATGTCTACAATGTAAGTCCTGCTGTACATCTAGCCTAAACCCTCCTGCTACAAGCTACAAGGGGACCGGTCCATTGCAAGAACACAAACAGCAGGTTTTCATCTTCTGGGAAGTCATATACCCCTTGAGGACTGCAGATTGTACTCTGAAGATGGGGGAGGTGTGGAGCACGACCCCCAAAATAGTCAAACATCCACATATTGCTAGAGAAAGCTACTACAAATCCTTTGAGCTCTGCCCCCTTTCCACACAATATAGCCATTTCTCTTCAGTAAGTAGAAAAACATTTTTAAAATTCCCTCAAGATCATGAATTTAAGTTCCTACAACTGTTTCCTAAATGCAAGTTTGCCCAGATTGCATGTGTTATATGAGTTTGTCTGAGTATGTCTGTTTCCATTCATAGGTTTGGCCAAGTTATCACAGGTGGTTAGTTACACATTCACAGGGTCAAAGATTTAGAGCTGGAAAGAATCTTAGACTTCTTTTAGCCTCCTTCCCTCATTTTATGGGTGAAAACACTGAAGCTTGGATTGAGAAGCAATTTGAGCAAGTCACACAGTGAGTATCCTAGTTGAAATTCAGACCTGAGACCTCAGTTTCCAGTTTTGATATTATCTTTAAAAACTCTTCCAGGGAGGATGATTTCTTCAGCAGGAGCGAATTCAAGCGTCTGAAGTCCTGTAAAGACTAGTTGGTGACTCAGGTCAGACTTTTCCCAAAAGATAACCTTAAAATGAGTATTGGAAACCAACTGCCATGATAGCAATTTGGAAAATCTACAAAATTCAAAAAATGGTAGAGCTAAGAGGAAACCCTAGATATCATAATCTAGTTCAATTTTATTTTAATTTATTGATGAGGAACAAAGATCCAGAAAGAAGTGACTAGCCAGTATAACCTAGATAGTAAGTTACTTAACTGGCCTTTGAATGTAAGGATTTTCTAAGAAAAAAAAAGATATTCTTTCTATAACTAGAAAGTGCTGAATCTTAGCAAAATTGCAAATTACCTGCCATCCCAGTCTCACCTTTCTATGTTTTTTTTTTATTTCCCCTTGAGGGATAGACAACATTTATCTGATCAAATCTGTCTACCCCCTACCAATGGAATTTTGTATTTTGAAAGATGGTGCAGATAATAACATTTACCCCAAAGGAATGAATCACTAATGGTAAATTACTATAAATGGAATTTTGAGCCCCAGGACAGGGAGAGAGAGAGAGGTAATTTAGAGTCCTGGGAGCCTTCTAAACCTGGAAAGATTATACCATGTAGTCTTAAGGCCTGCTCTGTCTTTAGCAAAGCTTGGTTCTACATCTGGACCACAATTGAAGTTCCTAAATAGGGAATGGAGAAGATATCATGGAGACAGATAGTTTAAAGGGAAATTCTTTTCCTTTGTGTGAATTAGTCCTGCTTAGGAACTCTCTGTTTCTCTCTCTTTTTTTTTTTTTAGGTTTTAGCAAGGCAAATAGAGTTAAGTAGCGTGCCCAAGGCCACACAGCTAGGTAATTATATTAAGTATCTGAGGTCAGATTTGAACTCAGGGAGTCCTGACTCCAAGGGCTAGTGCTCTATCCACTGCGACACCTAGCTACTCCATAAAATAAATCAGAAATAAAATCAGAAGTCATATTGTAGGGCAAGTCAAAATCATAGACTATCAGAGCTGGAAAGGAGCTTAGTGATTTGTCCAGCTCAGAGATAACAGAGATCACACAGTGGGGAACTGACTTGTTCAAGGTCACACTAGTAATTAAAACAAGGTCTAGAATTCAGGCCTCCTAACTCCCAAGTCCAGCATATTTTTGCCTACTGGCACTATGCCACAGCTACCAGGTAATGGAAAAGAAAGAATGTGAATTGGGAGTTAGGAGAGACTTAGCTTTAAATCTCAATTCTGTTACATGCAAAGTGGATGACCTTGGGGAAGTCCCTTAACCTCTCAGTCTCAATTGCTGAATTTGTAAGTCAGGGCAAGAAATCTTGCAACCTCTGAGAGCCTCAATTTTTTTTTTTTTTTTTTTTTTTTTTTAGGTTTTTGCTAGGCAATGGGGTTAAGTGGCTTGCTCAAGGCCACACAGCTAGGTAATTATTAAGTGTCTGAGACAGGATTTGAACCCAGGTACTCCTGACTCCAGGGCTGGTGCTTTATCCACTGCACCACCTAGCCACCTCAAGCCTCAATTTTTAATACTAGCAATACCTACCTCACAGAATTGGGAGTAAGGTATTGTGTAAACCTTAAATTAACATACAAATATGAGATTATTATTTACCTATTATTCAAAACCTGCTTGCTTAACAAAATTCCAAATGACTCCTCTACACAGGAGGTGTATCAATCTTTCAGGAAGCCTTCCATGATCCCCTTCTCACTTAATTCTCTTAAGGTTTCAACAGATGAGTTACAGGGTGGTAACAAGATCCAGTGGAATGAATGCTAGTTTTTGGAATCAGATGATGTTGGTTCATATCCCAGAGCTGCCAGTTAGTACCTGTTTGACTTTGGACAAGGCTGTTAACCACTCTTGTCCTCGGTTTCCTCATCTGTAAAATGAGAGGGCTCAACCAGGTGGCTTCCAGGGTCCCTTCCTCATTGAAATCCATAGATAGGGGGCTGTTTTCAGCCATTTTATTGATATATTGTACTGGCTGAATCAATCAATGTAGGAGCCTTCCCTCAAGGAGGGGAAGTCTAATGGGGGCGATGTTATGCTATGATGTACAACTCTGTGTGTGTGTGTGTGTGTGTGTGTGTGTGTGTGTGTGTGTGTGTGTGTGTGTGTAAAATGGAAAATAATCTCAGAGGGAGAGGGGGAAGGGAAGAATGGGTACGGCCCTCCTGAGAAGGGTCTCGAAGGAAGTCAGAGTGGAGGGGAATGAGAGGGGAGGAAGGAAGGAGTCCCAGGAGCCTGCAGTGCAAAGGTGTGGTCGGGGATGGAGGTCAGCCAGTGGGCCGTGGCCTGCCACCATAACAATTCCCCTGAGGCCGGGCCTCTGCCAGCCCCCTGCCCAAGGCTCGGAGGCTCCCTCCGCATTCGCGGACGCCGGGATTCTCCGGGGCGGGCCTCCCTTGCAGCGCCTCGGGGGCGCTGGGCCGGCGGCGGCGAGGGCGGGCGGAGGGTTGAGAAACGCCTGTGGGCCGGCGGGCACTGAGGACGGCTTGTCCCGGGCCGGGCTGGCCCCCTCCCCCGCCCATTGTCCAGCCCGCGTCTGAACTTCCCGCTGTCGCCGGGCGGAGGAAGCGCCGGGCCTGAGGAGAGCGCTCTCATTTCCAGCGCCCGGGCTCCGGGGCCCGGCTCCGGGGCCCGGCTCCGGGGCCCGGCTCCAGGGCCCGGCTCCGGCGGCCGCCGCGCCGCTCTGTTTACCCAGCGAGGGAGGCGGGCGCGGGCCGAGCCCGGCCGGGGGGCGGAAAGCCGAGCCGGGCAAACAGAGGGGGAGCCCAGCCAAGGGGGAAGGCGCATGGAAAGGGCATTTCCTATCCGTCCCGGCCGCCGCAGACTCTTGTCTCCAAGTCTGTGAGCAGTTCCTCCCGTGATTCATAATCAGCTGGAATTTATAAATAACCCCCACCTAAGGCTAGCGCCTACTCCGAACCAGAGCGGGAGGGGGCATGGCCGGGCAGAGGCCACAGGAAAGGAAGGGAAGATGTCTGGAAATCTGCTGTTCTCTCCAAGTACCTGAGCTGGCCTTCCTGGCTGTGTGATCGCGGACCGCTTACTTAACACCGCACTGCTCTCTCTAAGAGAGCTCTCAAAGACGAGTAGCTTGCAGGGAAGGGGTCGTCCTGCATTGGGGGAAAGAGTTTCCTCGCCTGGGAGGTGTCTATGCCAATGAAATCGGCGGTCCAGGTCCTGTCTATTGACAACGTAACAGGATGTGCCTTCTCTACCTGGAACTGAAAGCCGCCACAGATAGGGTCAGTCTTGGTTCAATTCCTTCATTTTGGGATTGAGAAACCGAGACCCCAGTTGTTAAGGAAATTGCCCAAGGTTAAACATAAATAATAAATGGCAGAAGTAAGATTTCAATGACTGCTGGGCTATTGCCCTTTCTACTTCTCCCGTGCTGGGTAAAGGGTTGCCATTTCCCCAAGTCACTGGAAAAACTGATCTTGGCAAGTCCCCCCTCCGCCCACCCCCCAGCCTCTACCCCTCCAATCACCAGTCGGGTGTAGGACAGTGGATAGTAGCAAAAAGAATCTTAGCAGATTGAATACCGAACCTGAAGGCAGCAGAATCTATCTTGCAAGATCCTGGACAAACAAACCACTTAACCTCCCTCAGCCTTAGTTACCTCATCTGTAATATGGGTATAATAGTAGCACCTTATAGCATGGGATTCTTGTGTGGATCAAATGAAATAACATGGGAAACTCTTTACAAATATTAAAGTGCTATGCAGATGCTGTAGTGTTCAAATAATTAAATAAGATCAAATTTTTATTATTAGACTGTGAAATTGCAATGTGGCGATTTCCCGTGTTAAAAGCTAAGATCTGTAGAGATGAGAATTCTTGCATTGAGAGTTGGTGCCCCTGGGTTCAGGGTGCCCCACTCCCTCAATCTGCCCTTGATTTAATATGTGAACTCAGCTACTTCTTAATCCCTTTGGGATTTAGACCCAATATCTGTGAAATGGGGCTAATGATTCTTGAGCTGCCCCTCCTAATCTATGATTGGGTATAGAGCATGATTTGGGACTGGAAAGCAGGATGTTTCCAATTTAGCTCGGGCATTCAGGATCCCAGACGACAAACTAGGAAAAAAGTATTTCCTTTGTCAGTTCTAGGATGGAAAAAGAGCCAATTGGCTTACTTTGTTTCCTTTTCATTCTGCCTGCAGCCTGATGACAAGGTCTCAACAATCCTCATTTGCAGGTCATTGTTAATGAATAGACTTTCTTTTCCACTTACTAGATCAGAGGGTTGTACCCCCAAAAAACTTGTCCTCTTACCCCTTTTCAGCCACTTCCATTCCCTCCTAGCTCCTCCTCCCCTTCTTTATTACCTGGTTTACACCATTCAAGGAACTTTGAGACAAATCATTTTTGACTTCTCTCTCTCTTCTTCATTGGGACTCAAAGACCCATAGATTTTCCCTCTGAATTTACTCTTTTCCCCATCTCTGTCCTTTCTATTCTCACTTCTCATAGATCTTCATAATCTCTCCTTTGTATTATGGCAATGGCTTGATTGATTTCTTTTACTCTAATTGGTCTTTTCCATCTCTAATCTATTCCAAATACCAGATTAATCTTCAAGTCTTTTTCTAATCATATCATTACCTTGCCCCAAAGCCTTTGTGATGACTCAGGATTGCTTATAGAATTAATTTTACACACACACACACACACACACACACACACACACACACCACCCCCTCCAACTTTCATATCATATTTCCCACTGCTTGTCAAATTGTAATTCTTATGATCCCCTGAATTTCCTGTCTTTCCTGCTCCTCTTACCCCATGAATAGTATGGTCTATGGGGTCATGAAGAATCAGACAAGGCTGAACAACAATTTATTCCCCTACTTTTGATGGCAGGAACTGTGTTGTTCATCTTTGTACCCAAAGCTCCTAGTTCAAGGTAATCAGGGTAATGTGATTTGTCCAAAGTCACACAGCTATTAAATGTAAATCTGAGGTCAAATTTGAACTCAGGTCCCCCAGGGCTGGTGCTCTATCCATTGCACTACCTAGCTTCCCCTTGCTACTTTCTTTGAATTAAATAAAAACTTTGGGGAGCCAGTTTCCAACTAAGATGACCCATGCCTTAGGAATGTGTGTTGATGAAAAATCCTCTAATTGACTTCAGAGCCAGAAGAACTAATGACTTGGGAGGGGTTGAGCTGGAACTGTGTCTGCATACAATAGGGACTGCTCAACCATTTCCCAATTTCTTTCTTTGGTTGCTTAGGGTGAGAAAGCATAGTTAGAAGTGGTTCTGAGCTGCCAAGGGGAGGAGGGGCAGACAGCAAGTTGAAATTCCCCTGCTCTGCCCCAGAGGGTCCCTAAGCTCTCCTAGGAACCTCCAATTTCTTTTTTGTTTATTCTTTCCTAATCTTTAGCAAATGAATGTTCTGATTGGAGAATGACCAGGAATCTGGGTGAATTTAGGAGATACTAAGGTCACAGCAGAGGTCTCTCTCCTAAACCCTAGCAGAGGACACTGGAGCTGGGAACAGTGGCGAAATGGCTGGAGCAGCCACCTTGAGATGAATGTGTCAGGGCAAGGCAGCAGCCTTATGAACCTTGCACTGTCTGGAGAGGCTATAGGAGGATCTCTTCCTCTCTCCTACAACCAAATGAAAGTGGGAAAGGGATTACCAATGGCAGTGGGAAAGTAGCCCTAGCTTGGCTGAGCAGCAGATAAGACCTAGCCCAGCCCAACCCAGAAAAGAATGGTTCAGTAGAGATGCCATTGTCTTCTAGGAGAAAAACCTCTAAGGATTAGAGCAAATAGTCTACTCCCAAATCTATGGGGCCTTTCAGCTTCATGAAGAATGTCTTCAGGAATTAGGAGATACCCTTTAGCAGGATTTTGTGCTGAGGGAGTGGCAGGTGAGGCAGAGATGAGCCTCACCTCTGATTTCGAAGGTACTCACCACTAGCCCCATCATCATAAATTCATGTGGTCTTTACCATAGGCATTCTTTACACATGTGCTTGACTACATTGTACATTCCCCCAAACTCCTCCTATTCCCTTCTGTAAAGGGCAACACCATTCTCTCAGTTCCTCAGGTTTGCAATCCAGGAATCATCCTGGATTTCCCGCTATCATCTTGTATCTAAGCAGTTGCTAAGGTCTGCTGATTTCATCTATGTAAAATCTCTCTCTTCTGACACTGTCATCATTCTAGTGTAGGCCCTTATCACTTCTCATCTTGATTACTGCAATAGTCTGCTGATGGATCTGCCTGCCTCAAATCTTTCCCCATTCTAATCCATCCTCCATTCAACCACTAAGTAATTTTCCTAAAATTCAAGTCCAACTGTGTCACCCTCCTACTCAGTAATCTCCAGTGGCTTTCTATGCTTCGAGGAACAAATGCAAATTCAATGCCCTTCATAACCTAACCTCACCTTTCCAGTCTTCTTACACTTTACTGGCCTCCTGAGTGTTCCACAAGCCATCACTCCATCTCTCTGCTCTGGGCAATCTCTCTGGCTGTCAGACAAGCCCAGAACCCTCTCCCTCATTGGCTCTGACTACTCACCTCTTAGACTTCATTTAAGTCTTAATTCCATCTTCTTAAAGGAAGCCTTCTCCAACTCCTCTTGATTCTAGTGCCTTCCCTCTGTTAACTATTTCCTATTTATCTTTTACATAGCTCATTCTGTATATATTTGTTTACATGTTGTTGCCCTCATTAGGTTGTAAGCTTCTTGAAGGCAGACTGTCTTTTATCTCTTTTTGTATCCTCAGCTCTTAGCACAGTGCCTCACATATGCTTAATAATTATTTATCTATCCATTGATTGGTTGATTGCAAGGGAAGTGTGTGTGTGTTCCTGACTTTTTTGGGAGGAAAATTTTTTTGTAATAAATCCCTTTTCTTAAAGTAAAGGAAATTCAACTGGCTGATTGTAAATGGAGGACCTCTGACAGATATTCTTAATCCAGCCTGTCATTTAGAACCAGTTCAAACTACTTCTCCCTACTCTAATCACTGAGGAAAGAAACCAGGAGATATGAGAATTTCCCTTTTTTTTGTATGTAAGCTTAGGTCAAGTCCTGAATCTTAAGTTCTTCTTTCTTTCTTAGAAGAAGACTTTTCTCTGCACTTACTCAGTCCCAATCATGACTAAGTCACCATGGCTCCCCAAAGTTACCTCATGACTGGGTTGGAAGTAAGGGATAAGTTTAATACTTTCACTTCATTTTTAGTCATTTTTAGACAGAGAAGTTGTGAGAAATAATGGAGACAAGACTCTATTTATAATGAGAGGAACTGGGTTGCATTCCTGGCTCTACTACTCAATCTCTGTGGAACTGTGGACAAACTACATAGACTTTCTGTGCTTCAGCTTCCTCAAGTGTACAATGAGGGATTTGGACAAACTGATTTTCAGGTCCCTTCCTGTTCAAGGTCTATGATAGAATGGTCTCTAAAGATTCCTTTCAACTCAGCGTCTTTTAATTCTCTAAAGAATACAGAGTTTTCTTCAGAGATTTTGAGTCAGTGTCAAAGTGAAACAAAACTGTTGGAGTTAAAAAGGGCCATATATTTGGAACCCAAAAGATCTGGGTTTAGGTCTGGCCTCTAACACTAGCTGTTGGACCTTGGACAAAACACTTAATCTTTCTGAGACTCAATTTTCTCACCTTTCAAATTGAGATAATTATACCTACATCAACTGCCTCAGAACATTTTGATGAGGAACAAATAGGACAGTGTGTTGACATAATGAAGGTGAAC
Organism: Macrotis lagotis; assembly: GCF_037893015.1. Classification (NCBI taxonomy): domain Eukaryota; kingdom Metazoa; phylum Chordata; class Mammalia; order Peramelemorphia; family Peramelidae; genus Macrotis; species Macrotis lagotis. Next base: position 154,963,608 of record NC_133661.1, read on the forward strand.
AATCATTACTAATGACACAGGAAATACTCCCCCCCCCCCATTTGTCATTTGGGATACTCAGTGCCTTTGTTAAATTAAAGAATCTGGTTGACACAATGGATAGAGTGGTAGTTTGGAGTCAGGGAGACCTGGGTTCAAGTCCTATTTCTTACTCATAGTTCTTGGATGACCCTGGGAAAGTCAAACCAATTCTTAGTGCTCTAAGCATCTCTTACTCTATAAAACACATGCAGAACTGAGCTGGAAGATGAAATTTCCTCACTGAGCATTTCCCACACCAAAGAAATAACAGACTTAGATTTTATATATATATATATATATATATATACATATATATATATATATGCACAAAATACATATTTAAATATCCATATATCAAAAATCTCCATAGATCTATAGATAGATATATCTATTTATTTACAGATATATATAGATATCAAATGATACATGGATATATATATTTCTATGTATCTGTATATCTCTATCTATCTATCTATCTATCTATCTATCTATCTATCTATCTATCTATCTATCTTTCTGTAGATCTCTGTGTAGAGATACTTGACTCCCGTTTTCTAAGATGCTGATCCTGCAATGGCACCTCCAGTCCACCAGGGGGAGAGATGACTCAGAAAATGATCCAGCTGTTTTTATGGAAAAGTTAAAAATCTCACATTTCTATTGGCTTTTAAGATTTCCACTCTCCTCCGAACAGCTCTAATGTTCCCATTTTACAGATGAGGAAACTGATTTGCCCCATCATTAAATGGAAGGACTGGGACTTGACCCCAAGTCTACTGACTTCTTAATTCAGGGCTTTTCTTATGGAATCTCCTATTCCTATTAAATTACCTCCCCAGGCATGAATTTTTATTTTTGTAAACAGATATAGAATTTTGATTTAAAAGTATCACTACTATGTTCCAAAGACAGAAGAACTCCCCTTTATATTTGTAGCAACCTTTTTTGTTGTTCCAAAGAATTAGATGTCAATTAGAAAATGGCTAAACAAGTTCTGATAGATGAAATTAGTGGGATATTAATGGGATAAGTGGATAATAAATGAGGACTATAAAGGATTCAGGGGAGATACTTGTATGTACTGAAACAGAGTAAAGCAAGCAAAGCTGAGAGAACAATTTAAATGATGGTGACAGTCATAAAAAGGAAAGCAACATTGAAAGACTCCAAGGAACCGATCCATACAGTGACCAGTCATGATTTCTAAGGACTAATAAATGAGGTGTAGCATGAGGTTTATATTTTTCAGGTGGGGCCCTTGTACTGATTTGTTTTGCTTAGCTATGTTTCTTTGCAACAAAGGAGGTTTCTTTTGGGTTGGGGTGGGGTAGGGTGAATCATTGAGATGTGATAATGATTTTTTTTCAAAGAACATCAATAAAACATTAAATAAAAATTTAATGGGATGTCCATATGCTGGATATTGCCTGGGTTCTGGATCTACTCCTTTCTCATCATAATGCTGCTCATCGAACTTAGAAAACAACGGAGTCCGAGTTTTGAATTCAGGACTTCTTATCCCAAGTCTTATCTGAAGTCAGTATACTTGATCCACACTGTCTGTTGCTCCAACCTTCTATGTCAATTTAATGAAACTACCTCATTTATTAATATTATTATTCAATTTTAATATTAAATCCTTTCTTGTAAAATGAGGTGCAGTTTATTGTTGTCATAGAGCTGGGTATGAAATCAGTCTTGGGGCTATTAACCTTTTTCTTGCTAGGGAAGGTGGGGGCTTATGAGAATAAGGATAAAAAAGAACTTCTTGTTAGTTGGCAGCTGGGCCTGTGTGAGACGAAGCAGTGGGGAAACACCATCCCCTCCTCCTACTCCTGTTCCCCTTCCTCATTTCCCCAAGGCTTTCCATGGAAAAGTCCACCAGTGTTAACCTTGGCAGGGATTTGGAGGAATATTTTTGGCAGCTTTTACAATTCTCTGTGGGGCATGGTGCATTTATATTCATATGCTATATTTTTGCTTATATTTGTGAAATAAGTAGGCTTCTGTTTTGTTTTAATTGGGAGACTATATAATTCCTTCCAAGTCCAGAGAGAGACTGTGCAAAAGAAGACAAAAAAACTATGGTCAAATGATACCAATGATCAGTTTGAGGGAACTAGGACCCTTTATTCTGGAGAAGATTAGAGTAGTAGAAGTGGGGTATAAAGTTAGTGTCTGGAAGGTGAAGTTAGGTTTGTTTTGTTAGACTTCAGTGGACAAAAGAACAACCAATAAATAGGTGGACCTTACAGGAAGGTATAAATGTTGGTATTAGAAATTTTGATCTCTTATCTAGAAGAAAAGGAGGTGAACCAGTCACGAAATGGGAGAGAAATGGATAACCAATCCATTGCCTATGTACTCCATTGCATCGAAGCAATGACTAGGCATTTATGGGAGAACATGGAAAAGTCCCACATGAAAAGGTATGGATGAGATATGATATACAGGACTGGGAAGACCATCCAATTTACTGAAGTCTTAGAGACATCAAAAGCATGAAATACAAGAAAAAAAATTTTTCTAACAATTAATTCTGTCCAAAAAAGGAATGAGATTTCCCTTGGGTGAGGTAGAGAAGAAGCACAGTGGAAGACCTGAGTTGAAATCTGGCTTCAGTTACTTAACAATCTATGTAATCCTGGGCAAGTCATTTAACCTCCCTCAACCTACATTTCTTCATCTGTAAAACAGAGATAATATTAGGACCCATCTTTCAGAAGTGCTGTGAAGATCAAATGAGATAATATTTGTAAGGCACTTTGCAAGTCTTAAAGTGATATATATATATATGTATATATAAAAATGCTATTATTAATGTGAGATAATAAATTTTCTATCACTGGGAGATGTTCAAACTGAGGTTGGATGACCACTTAACAGAGATATTGTAGAGAAACTGGATTCAAACCTTGGGCAGGGCTTGGATCAGATGATTTCTGAGTTGTTTTTAGACTCAAATATTACATATTTTTATGATATGCTATATATAATCCATAACACTGACTGGGAATGCACCTTATGAATTGGGGTTGTAGGAAGGTGGGGTAGAGCTTTTATGAATAATAAATTATAATATAAAATAATGGTGTTAATAATGATAATATATAGGCTATTGGAAAGAAAACTGGACTTGACATAAGACTTAGATTCAGACACTGAATTCTCCACTTAATGTATATTAAGTGCAATTATTGCATTAAGGCATAATCAGCCTTCAGTTCCTTCATTTATTTAATGGGAGGGTTGGACTCAGTGATTCCAATGATTTCCTATTAATTCTAAATCTAAGATTTTATGATTTGATGAAATCCAAGGTCTTTTTCAGTTCTAAAGCAGACCAATAACATAAAATTTAAAAAGCAAATATTCTGGAGAACAGAAAAAACATTTATTAAAACAGTAGTATTAACTTTTCCCTGAAAGCAGGTTTGGCACTATAGATACAAAGAGTCCTGCCCATCCAAGAAAGATGGAGGAGGGGAAGGACTGCTCAAATTTTTAGCATTCCCTTCCTCTCTAATATAATATGAAAGGGATAGGATCAAATGATACCCTGGACTCTTCTAGCTCTAAATCTATATTCCTTTGATAAGTGAAGACATAATAAGAGAGCATACAGATGACCTCAATGAGTTCAAGTCACAAAGCCTGAACCAAATTCTGTAATAATGAATGGGCATAAATGACCAAAGAATAGTTATTAATAGAAGTATATGACCATTTTGGAAAGCAGCTTAATCCTGTTTGCTTCAGTTTCCTCTTCTGTAAAATGAGCTGAAGAAAGAAATGGCAAATCACTCCAATATCTTTGTTAAGAAGTCATGAAGAGTTGGACATGACTAAAATGACTGACCATTTATTTGGATAACAAAAACCTCTTGGAGGGGAATTTCTAGCAGTGTCCTAGGATGTTGTCTTGAACTGTTTGCAGTTCATCATTTTTATCATTGTCAAAGATGAAGGTATAAATAACTTTCTCATCAAATTTAAATCCACCAATAAGTATTTAAGGTTCTATTATTCTGTTCCAGTCACTAGACTAGATGATGGGGATATAAATACAAAAAATAAGATAATCTCTGGCCTCATGGAGCTTATATTCTGCTAGGGGCTATAACATGTTCACAGATAATAAAGGATAAATGTTGTTCAGTTGTTCCTGTCTCTTGGTTTTCTTTTATGTAGGACAACGGGGTTCAGGGAAAGTCACATAGTAAGTATTAAGTGTCTGGGGCCGAATTTAAACTGAGGTCCTCCTGACTCCAGGGCTACTGCTCTAACCAGCGTGCCACTAGCTGTTCCTGACTCTTAGTTTTCTTGGCAAAGATTCTAGGGTGGTTTGACATTTCTTTCTCCAGTGGATTAAGGCAAACAGAGGTTAAGTGACTTGCTTAGGGTCACACATCTAATAAGGGTCTGAGGCTAGATTTGTACTCAAGTCTTCCTGACTCCAGGCCTAACACTCTATTCAAAGAGCAATGAACAGCCCCTATATATAATCTTTACTATGTGTGTGACCCTGGGCAAGTCTCTTGAATACACACACACACACACACACACACACACACACACACACACACGAAATATAGATGACATATTCTTAAGATGGTTTGCTAGTATACTGGCCGGAAGAATTTGTAAAAAGATCTCAACAAGCTATCAAACTACTCTAAGTCTTAGAAATGAAATATAATAGAAGTAAATGTAAAGTCCTACTTTTGGGCTTACAAAATCAACTGAAGTTAAGATGGGGGATTTGAGGCTAAACAATTCACATGAAAAATCTGGATGGCAATGAGTCAGTGGTGTGACATGGAAGCTAAAAAAGGTTATCATCATCTTAGGCTGTATGGAAAGCTTTCCAATGTTTTGAAGGGTATAAATACCAAACAGAAGAATTTGTTTCATCCTAGAGATAATAAGCAACTAAGGGAGTTTATTGAGAGTGTGCTTTTGAGTGGGAGTATGTGTGACATGGTCAGACTTGCTTTAAGAAAATAATACAGCTATGTGGAAGTTGGCTTGGAATGGGGACAGGCTGGAGGCAGGGAGAAAAATTAGGTGGCTATTCCAGTAGCCCAAGGAGAGTGGTGATAATATTCTTTAAAAAAATTACATTTTTATGTCTAAGTCCATGTCTTTGTATACACATACATATATGTATATTAAACATTCATTTTTTAAAAATATTTTGAGTTCCAAATTCTGCCCCTCCTCCAGCCATACCCCTACCCATGGAATGGCAAACAATAAGATGGTGGCTGTGTGAGTAAAGAGAGGAGGTTTTGATGGGACAGATGGGTTGTATTTCATCTCTAACCCTACGGCAGCCAGAACTAGGGGTTGTCCTGCTTGCCGTATTCCAACAATGGTTGTGTTCCTGGCTGCCCAGACTCCAACCAAAGCAGCCAGCCCAGCAGGGCTGCTCTATCCGGTCTTAGCGTCAGGTGGTGCTGGCCCCAGGGCCTGAGGGAAGAGGGAGGACTAGGGAGGGAAGAAAGGAGGGGGACTATGGGGGAGATGGGAGACATTCCCAGTGTCTAATCTCCCGACAGGCTGGGCCCTGCAGACACAGAGTCTGGGGAGGCCCTGCAGTTATCTGTGGCCCAACTGCTGCCGTCCCCCGGCCTGGGGCCCACCGGCAGCTGACTAGCTTGCTGTCCCACTCCCACGCTTCTTATCAGCCAGTCACAGGACACCCTCCTGGCCTGGCTCTGTAGCAGAAAACTGGGGTGGTGGTGGTGGAAGTGTGTGTGTGTGTGTGTGTGTGTGTGTGTGTGTGTGTGTGTGTGTGTATGTGGGGGGAATTACTTACCAGGTAGCTCTCATCCAGGTTCATCGCTTTCTTCATCCTGCCCCCTCCTCAATTTTCAGGATTCCTTCCTGATTGAAGACCCCAGTTTCCCTGTCTTCAGTTTAATTTAAAAGAAAACTTCCTAACAATTAGAACATTCCAAAAGTAGAGGGGGGGGGGGCTCAAGAGGTTTACTCACTTTATGTGTTGAAGCAAAGTTAGATGACATCTCAGATATAGTATAGAGGTGGTAGTCCTGTCAATCTGCCCTCTTTCCTCCAGCATGTTCTTCATGCCCTCAGACTCATCCCTGAGGTTTCCTGGCATCTGTTAAGACCCTTGGGACCTCAGTTTCCTTATCTGTGAAGTAAAGGGATCATCTCAGAAAATCTTAAAGGTCCTTTTCCTTATATTCTGATTCTCATTGTGTCCATGCATAGGCCAATTCCTACTCATTCTTTAAGGTCCAATTTGTCCAGTAATCATTTAGCAATTCTCTATAGTGGCTACATTGGCAACAAGGTGGATAGGCCACCTTGAAATCAGGAGGACTTGAGTTAAAAATCCAGCTTCAGATACTTACTTGATTTTTGACCCTGAGTGAGGTCCTTTAACCATTGTCTGTCTCAGTTTACTCACTTGTAAATTAGGGATAATAATAGTACCTATCTCCCAGGGAAATTATGAGGATCAAATGAAATGATACTTGTAAAACACTTTGCAAACCTTAAACACTCTACAAATCCTATTATTATTATTTCACTGCCATAGGAAACATTTTCGTGTCATGGAAAAAATGGCAGAAAAAATGTGATGCAAAAAAAAAGGAAAAAGGAAAAAGCTTCATTGGAACATTTAAAAAATATACATAGCAGTTAGATGATGCAGTGGATAGAGCAACAGCCCTGGGGTCATGAGGACCTTAGTTCAAATATGTGACTTACTAGCTGTGTGACCCTGGGCAAGTCACTTAACCCCAATTGCCTCCAAAAAAAAAGATTAAAAAAATACACCAAAGAGAACACAGGAAGTTTAGTGGTAGAAATAGAAAAGTAGGGCCTTTTTGTTATCAGCATGTTAAATTTAAAAGCATTTTTAAAATCCCCAAACTATGTAATAGAATTTAACAGTTTCATATAGTCTCTTATTTATATATTGAAACATTTACATTTGTTGCTATTTGTTAAATTCCTAATTTTAAAAATTATAGGTGTTTTTTTTTAATTTTTCCATGCAAGGATCAAAGATCTGGGGGTTCAGATCCTGGCTCAGCTACTTTCTATCTGTGTGACCTTGGGCAAAAGTCACACTGATAGTTCTTTCAACTCTAAAATTAAACAATTTAGTCTCTTAATCTCTAATCTCTCTTCCAGCTCTAAAGCCTAAAGTCCTATATATTATATTTTCTTGGAACTTCAGAAACTTACTGCCTATAACATTCCTTGAGTGGAGTGTTCTTGAGAATTTTCTGTGTGAGACTGGTGATGAAATATTTTCATCTTTTGGAGATTTAATCACTCTGGCTCTCCCTGATTGGTCAACAATAGGTCCCAGCCCAAGCCTCATTTGGTCATTGTTTGGGCCCCCTGACTGGCTCTGAGTGAATGTAAATAGTAATGTTTCTGTTTTGACCAGAAACCCAGAGGGTCTTCCCCTTCCAGACTGATTTTTTTTCCCTTTGTGACTAGGTAAAAGAGGCCTGCTGTCTGCTTCATTTCTTATGTAGCCTTAATCATTGACTGGGTATTGCCTGTCAGTTAAAGACCTTTTGCTTAAAAAGGTCAAAGTCTCTCTCTGCATCCAGGGCCATCTCCAGTCATCCTAATTCATATATATGACCAATGAACCCAATTGGCTCTGGAGGGGAAAGTGAGACTGGGGACTTTGTACACCTCCTCATTTAAATTTGACTTACTTTCTTGTTATGGCATCACCTCTCTGATGTCATGGTCCTCTTTGAGAATGAAGAACAAAAACAAGATGAATGGCCAAAGAAGGCTCCTGAGTCTGCTTAGAAAAAATGGGCATGAGTAGGAGGGGAGCCTCATGCACATTAATGAAACTTGGGCGCCATTCACTTTGTACCCTGGACTGAAAACTTCTTAGCACTATTCCTTAGATCCTTTGGATCCCTTCAATTTTTTTTTTTTTTTTTTTTATTTTTTTTTAGTTTTTGCAAGGCAATGGGGTTAAAGCAGCTTGCCCAAGGCCACACAGCTAGGTAATTATTAAGTATCTGAGGCCGGATTTGAACTCAGGTACTCGTGTCTCCAGGGCAGGTGCTCTATCCACTGCACAACCTAGCTGTTCCTATCCCTTCAAATTTTCAAGCAAGAATCTAGCATTTTTCCATGGGGGAGGCCTCCTCTTGAGGCACAGCCCATACCTTTCCTACCTTAGTGGACCTTTTTTTATGAATTCTGACAAAATCCTAATCTGTCAGCCAGCTTTCTGAGGATGAGCCTGTCTAAAATGATCTCAGACAATAGGCACTCAGTCTGTTATCAGACCCATCCTCAAAACCTTGCCAACTTCACTGAATCTTCCACAATTCATTTAGCAGCTCAAGATTTACTTTTTGATGAAGCATCAAAGGATTCCAGTCAACTTTCTGGAAAACAAACTCTTCAAGGGTGGCACTTTTCCCTTTGGTCTATTTTTGGTGCCTCTCATTGGGACACACATAGTGTTACATATACATATTTACACACACACACACACACACATACACACACATACACATATATAAAATTAATGTTCCTTGGATTAAACTGGATTTTATAGCAATTGGCATTGGATCTAAGATTTCATTGGTATAAAGAGAGGTGAGAAGAAAGAAAGGAGGGAGAAAAAGGGACAGGAGAGAGAGGAAAAGGAATGGGGAAGGAAGGAAAGGAGAAAGAAGAGAAGACATTCCACGATAAAGGACCAATATCGATTTTGCAGCAGAGATGAATATGTAGGACTCTGGAGACAGAAAGAGAGGTCTGGTTGGAGACAAAGGTTTCCTGTAGAGAGGAAGAGGCAAGGAAGACTGGATAAGTCAGGCTCAGTTATCATTTTCTTCTTTTTTTTTTCCTACAGTGGATTTTTCTTCCTCATGACCCAAACAGTTTGATGTGTGGTAGGTGCTGGAGTAGGGCTGGATTGTGGTATCCTGCTTTGGAAGTCCTCTACAATGAAATATTATTATTGACCTATTCCCAGGATTGTAAATTGCAACAATGATCTGAGACCATAGATGCTTTTTTAGGGGAGGCAGGGTAAAAAGAGTTTCCCTGTAGTAAAAAACTCTCAACTTTGTAGCAAAGGAATCTAGAAGGACCTATCTTGCCCTTTGACTCATGTTTTTATATCACTCTCTTAGAACCAAAATTATCTTTTTCTTTCTCTAGAGGCACACCATGCCTTGCTTGATTCTATGCCTCTCTGGTGGAATATGGGACACATGTATCACACAGCTGTAGAGAGGAATCAAGATTGTAAGATCCTGAACAGTACCAGTCCACACAATGAGTCAATGAGTGTTAGAACTTGACAGGGTGTGTTGTGGGGGGGGGGAAGAATGGAAGAATCCTAGAACATCAACTCGGTCTCTTAAGTTTTGGTTTGCCCTCCTGAGGGTGGTGAATGTTCAATGCTTTATTCTCTCTTGTCTCATGATCTTAGACTCTCCACCATATTACTCATTTACCTTTAATAGTAACTTTCAATTTGTGCAAAGGCATTACCTTACCTCTAGAGTTTGAATAAATACAAATATTTGTAGTTGAGTTAAAAATGGACAGACCTCAGTCATACATTCTCAGATATGTGCTAAGACTCCCAGACACTCTTAGACATACAAGTTCATAGACATGCGTGATCAATACACATCCACAAACACATAGATATGTATATATACACATAGATACATATACTCTGACACATATGCATGAATGCTTCTAAGTATTAATTTGGAAACATATGCTTATCACTCAAGTGCACACATCAACATGCAAAATCAGAGGATCCCAACACCAATCACTACATAGACACACAAAGAAACACAAATGTATGAACATATAAATAGTCCAGATAAAAGATGTACACAGACATGAAGGCACATGGGTAATGATTGAATTTCATTTTATTCTACATACAGTTTTGACAGCAAATGTATATTTAAATTTTTTGTTTTCAGTCTCCTATATCTATCCAATATCTCTTCCTTTCCTATTCCCAAAGATTTATCCTTATAAACAAAGAATTTTAAAAAATAAAAATGAAGAGGAAAAATCTGCAAAAATCATCTATTCATTATAATGTCTATTAAATGTCTATTTAATTGTATTTGCAGTGTTCAACATTCTTGTATAACCCTCCCCCCATACACACACCTTTTGCAAGAGAATGGGAAGAGATGTCTTTCTATTTGTCATCATGGGATCAAACTTGTATTTTATAATTTTGCAACATTGATTTTAGAATGTTTTGTGATTGTTCTTTCCTGGTCTCTTGGTTCTGCTTACTTTACTCTGCATCACCTCATGTAAATTTTTCAAGTTTCTTTATATTCATCACATTCATTGTTTCTTACTGTTAAGGTAAAATTCTTTTACATTCATGTTATCACAATCTATTTCTCAAATTGCTCACAAACATTAAGCCTATACCGGATGGGGATGAAATAATTCTTGACTTTAAGGAACTTACATTCCTTATGCCAGAAATGTATTCCATTTCTAGGGGATATGACAGAAATATATTCAATTATTTGACTATAGAGAGAACATAAACAATTTGGAGTTTTAGAGAATGTTTTAAAGAGGAGGCAACCTTTTGTCTTAAGAAATTTAATTCTGTTTTTAACATGTTTAATTTGATATGCCTGCAGAATATTCAAGAGAAGAGATTCAGCAGGTAGTTTTTGATGCCAGCTGGAGCATAGGGAGAGAGACAAGGGTTGGAAATATAGATCTTAGAGTCAGCAGGATAGAGATAATAATTGAAACTGTGGGAGTAGAGAACATTACTGAGAGAGTATAGAGAGGAAAGGAGAAGGCCTTGGACAGGAAATAGGAGCTCTGGGGGAGGTGGTAGCCAACCAGCTTGAGAAAATAAAATGCTATAGAAGAATCAGGATTGTTGTAGGATTCCTGGCTTAATGTGTCTTGCCATATCATAGACTGATCAATGAAGCATGTTGGAGAAAGCAATCTTACAAAAAAAATCCTCATTTATGAATAGAAGACATATAGAAAAGCTATATACATATAGGAGAGCTATAGTGGGAAAGTATTTGGATCACGAGGAACTTATTGAAAGATGTTGACAGAAGCTTCATGATTTTGGGCCCTCCACTATATTTCTCATTTACCTTTAATAGGGACTTTCCATTTGCATAGGGGCATTATCTTACTCTCTTAATTTCCGTATTGATAGTAGGTATTCACATAAATTTAAGGTTATTTTGCTTTATTTTTCAGAACAGTTACTATCTACTACATGCACTCACTCCTTACATGTCCCTTTACTACCTGAGTTAAATCTATCCTCAAATACTTACTAGCTGTGTGACCCTAAGCAAGTCACTTAATCCTGTTCAGTTCCTCATCTATAAAATGAGCTAGAGAAGGAAATGGCAAATCATTCCATTATCTTTTCCAAGAAAATGCTAAATGGGGACCCAAAGAGTCAGACACAACTGTAAAATGACTGAACAACCAACAAACATACCCATTGGTATTTCTTGTGAAAACATTTTCATCAGAATCAAAAATGGAGTGCTTCCCAATCTTATTTTTCTGATACACTGGAAATGACTCAATGTGTTCCCCAACTATTGTTTATTTGCATGAAAACACAGGCAATATTGATCAAAGGTTGCCAAATATTCTGCTTGTGGTTAGCTTGAAAGTCAACCTGTTGATTGTAGAGGATGTGAGAAAAAGTGAACAGGAGAAATGTGAAGAAAGACCATGCTTAGATTTTGAAGCTAAATGGCCAGATAAGACCTTGATAAAGCAAAATTTTCCTTTTTGATTATTTCTTTGGAGAAGCAATGGCTGTTCACTCAGTTTCTGAAAATTTCCATAGGATACTAGCCATTATGGTGGAGAACATGTTTCTAAATATCCCATATATGGCCACAACATTGTTTTCTTTCTTTCTATCCAATGTGATATCTTAGTATGTGGAGCTCCAAAAAATAAATTTCTCTCCTAAAGAAAAAAATTCTCTTAATGCAGAATGCCTTTCTCTATCTTTAGACTTTCTGACAAGTTAATTCCAACAGTAATGATGAAGTAGCTTTATGAACTATCCCTGTCTCCTACAAAAAGATTAGTAATTTTCCCAGATGGAACTCATAATGATACATGGCAGTGCCAAAGTTACTTCATTGCACTTGAGCAGTTCATCAAAGAAGTAATTAAAGTCACTCCCCTGAAGAAATAGCAATAAATAAATAAATAAATAAAAATATAACCAACCCTATTATTTTTCAAAAGTACTATATCTTGATTTGTATAAAATGATAAAGGATATTAATTTCAAACCATGTATTATTACGCCTGTAGTTGTTTTAAAGAATAAAAGTGAACTTAAAAAGTCAGGGAAAAAAAAAGAGAACCTTGGGGTATGATATAGATAATGATCTAGCAAGTAAGATGAAGGAAAGTTCATAGATACACTCAGATTCTTGAGCATTCAATCCCAGCCCTGTACCCATCATGCACAGACACCTACCCACTGGAGGTTTTGGAAACAAAGAAGTTGTGGTAGGCTCAATATCATAATTACCTTATCCTATCTAAGTTATTTTTCCTTAAAAGTTATTGAAACTATCCTCTCAATTCAGTTGTCTCAAGGGACTAAAAGTTCAGGCTATTGGCCTTACTTCTTAATTACTTGTCTTGAAAATAGCCACAAATCCACTCCGGGTGGATTCTGACACTTGGTCAATGGACCACATGGACATTTTAGAGTCAAGAAAGCTTAGTTTGGCTGGGTTAACTCAAGATATCCTAATTTCATATCATTATTGAGATATGTTTGAGGTAGTCTCTACTAAGGCTAAATGGATCTCCTTTTATTCTATTGAATACCCAATAAGGCCCCCATTTTATTTTAATGTTGAGCTTTAAGTTACCAGTGGCCTGAGTCAGCTCCAGTTCAGGACAGATGCATACTCTGTCCATTGTGACCCTCAATGGCCAGAGTCAACAAATATGGAATTTAAAATTGGGAGAGACATTGGAGCCCTTTTGATCCAACTCATACCTAAAATGAATCACCATTAAAATATGTCTGATTAGTAATGGTCCAACTTCTACTTAAAGACATTCAAGGAGAAGGAAATTGCTACCTCCCAAGGCCAGTCATTTTACCTTGGGGCAGGTCTCATTGATAGAAAGTTTTTCCTAACCTTAAGGATAAAGCTGTCTCTGTGAAACTACCACCTACTGATCTTAGTTCTGCCTTCTGAGTCCATATAGTCCAAATCTAAATCCTCTTTTTTTATAACTCTTAAAGTCAGCATGTGTATCCTCCCCCCAGTCTTCTCTTCCCCTGACTAAACATCCCTAATTGCTTCAAATAATCTTTTAATATGACTTCAGAGTCCTTCATCATTCTATTTGTCCACCTCTGTGTCATACTTAGCAGATAATCAATATTCTTCCTAAACTATGGGGGCCCAGAACTGTGAATTTAATATTCTATATGTGGTCTGTCCAAGGCAGAAAATAGAAGGGCTATCCTTGTCTTTCCAGAGCTGTTCTGACCTCATTTTTTGTGATTAAATAAAACCCTGAGGCCTCCCCCTCCCGGGTCCCCAACTTCTGGTCTTGATCTGCTGAGGTAAGTCCCAGGGAGGCGCCTCACTCATGAATAGGGGAAGAGGGTGCTGCCTCTATGTCTGCTGCCCAGGGCTGGATCACATCCGACCTCCTGCTCCCAGCCTCACTGGGGCCTGAATAGCAGACAGAGTTAAACACAGCTGAGTTATCTGAGGGACCCAGCTCCTCTCCACCCCCATCCCTAACTAGGCAAATATCAACTCCTCTTGGGAAGTTATGGCTTGTGCTAAAGCCTGGAGAAAACTACCCCAACTTCCCTTTAGTTGGGAATGGAAATATGATGGGGAGACAGGTGGTGTTTTTGTTTGCTTTTGGTAGATGTGAAAGGAAAGGGGTATAATCATGGTGTTTTTGCAGGTGGGTCAGAAGTGCCACCCAGAATGTCCAGAATTAAGAAAGACAAGGGAACTGGGTTTATGTGTGGTTTCCTAGAAAGAGCTCAGAACTGGAAGCCAGAGACCCTAAGTCCTAGGCTTACTCCTCTGCCACCAACTGTGTGATCTTGAGTTAATCAACTAACTTTTTTTTTGTTTGTTTTTTGCAAGACAATGAGGTTAAGACCAAGGTCACACAAGTCGGTAATTATTTAAGTGTCTGAGATTGGATTTGAACTCAGGTCCTCCTGACTCCAGGACCAGTGCCCTATCCACATCACCTAACTTTACTAGTCCTGATTTTCTTTTTTTGTGAACCAAAGAACACTTTTTAGTTTGTCTCCTAGTATAAAGAAATAATAGATATAAACTTGTTTTGGGAAAAAAAGCATACTATTCACAAAGTAAGGGATTGTTATTGGTAACAATGCCAATAACAATAAGAATTAGAGAAGAATTACATGCTTGCTTATTTAAGTAAGGTAGGAGAAAACTTTAAGATGAATTTTAGAATATGTGCTGACAATTTTGTTATGTTACACTCTGCCCTAGATAGGGGAGTTTTTGGGTAGTATTCATTTTTCAGAAGGACTTGCATTATATTGTACCCGAGGAATAAGGCTCACAGCTTGCCTTGTGATATGTGTGCAAATACTAAGACATTCTACTTCAATGTAATTTCCCATCCCATCACTTAATATTTATGCACTTTTGGAAAGGCATTCCCTCTGTGTTCTACAGTTTCTTCATCTGTAAAATAAGAATTGGATGAATTGTAAGGTTCTTCCTAGTGCAAGATTTATGATCTATGCTCTTGTGAACAGCTCATCCAAAGGCGTGATCCAAGACCTGCTGACCCCTGCCTTGTTTGCTTTCTGAGAGCTGATAATAGAAGACTGAAACACATTAAATAATAAAAACAACTCACATTCCTCCAGAGCCTTTTAAATGTTATCCTGACTCCAATCCTGTGAGGTAGGTCATGCAATTTTATTATCTTCATTTTACAAAGGAGGAAACTGAGGTCTGGCAAGGTAGAGGTGACTTATCCAAAATCACATCCTTGAGCAGTGGTGAAACTCAGACAAGAACCTAGGTCTTCTGCTTCCTGGCCCATTGAACTTTCCATTTTACCAAGTGGGTTTGTATTATTTCCTGAGAGCCTGTTCCCACCTAGAAGCAGATCCCTTTGGGTTAGTCCCCTTTGAATCTGCAGTCTACCCAGGGTAGGGAGGGTTTTAGTCTATGGAGACAAGCTAGACCAGGCCTCCTAACCTTGCTTCCTGTTTGAGGTCTGTGCCGTGCTGGTTTGGGCTCCATCCAAAACCTCAACCAACCAGGGATTTCCATCTCCGAGACTTGGGAAGGAGAAGCTCCCTTGGACCCAGGCTCTGGGGTTTTATCTGCGGTCATTAGGGTCACTGGGAATCTTGTTTAGTGAGGAGGTGGAGCAGGGAGATGGGAGGGGGGAGGTGGAGGGAGCTGCTGTTGGAGGGAAGCACAGGCAGACCCTGGCCAGGGCTCTCAGAGATAGGAACCTCCTGCAGGAAGGATACTCTTCAAAGCTTGGCACTCTTATCTATTGTTTGGCCAGAGATAGACGTCCCCAAGGGGAAGAGGCTCCAGCCAGCCAACTCATAAAGGGCTCCCACCCGCCTATTACTCTCCTAGGCTGCCCCACTCCCACCCCAGAGTGGGCCCAGTTGTTCAAGGCGGCAGCGGCAAGATGGTACAATGGCTATTGAACTGCATTGGGAGACGATAGGCCTGAGGTTCAAATATCTACTCCACCACAGACTATATTTTTTGGAGAAAGTCTCTTCCTTGAGACAGAGTGCTTGTCTTCAAGTCAGGAAGACCGGAGGATGAATCACTTCTCAGATATTTATTAATCCTGGAAGAATCACTTAACCTTTCTTAGTCTCAGTTTCCCCATTTCTAAAATAAGCATAATAAAAGCACCTACTTCATAGGGTTGTTTTTGAGGAAGTCAAATGAGATAGTATATGTAAACTACTTTGAAACCTCAAAGTGTGTTTTGTCAACCTAAAGGTGATATAGAAATGTTAGTTATAATTATCCTAGTCCCTTGTTTTACAGATAATGTAACTGGCATTTATATAGCCCTTTCAGGTCGACAAAACACTATATATATAATTATATATAATATATGCATGTAATTATATATTGTATGCACATGCATAATTATATGATATATGTCTGTTCGTCTACTATGTATACATATCTGCATATATATATATATATATATATATATACACACACACACACATAAATAATACCAATTCACAGGTAAGGAATCTAAGTCTTAAATCAGCTGGCTTACCTAAGGAAACATAGCCAGGTAAGTATCTGAGGAAAGATTTGAACTTCTTCCTAAATCTGGTCTAACACTCTATTCACTGTGCTACCTAAAATAATAACAGCTAATATAAAAATATAATAGCTAAAGTAATAGCTAAAATTTATATGACCCTCATGTCCAGCTCTAATGTTATGATCCTAAGACCTTCTGTTAAGGAAGCTTGGTGGTGCCATGGATAGAGATCTGGGTTTAGAATTAAGAAGACTCCCCTTTGTGAGTTCAAATGTGGCCTCAGACACTTAGTATATGTGATCCTGGGCAAATCATTTAAGCCTGTTTACCTCAGTTTTCTCTTTCGGAAAATGAGGTGAAAAAGGCACATCTCTGCCAAGAAAAACCAAAATGAGCCATGAAGAGTTGGACAAAAGTGAACAACACAAACAGTAATGGTTTTAGAACCATGTACTCAGGGAGGATAGGATAAAAAGGGAGGAATTCTAGGTCTCCTAGAGAATACAGATGACTGTCCCCTTAGGGGACTAACTACAGATTGATGAAGAAGACCTAGTTATGAATACTTATTGAATTTCAGACTTCAGCAGCTTTGTACACAGTGGAGCCTCACTCCATCATGACAGAACAAGAACAACAAAATTCAGATAAT